>NC_043981.1:2957500-3010000 GCF_902150065.1 Myripristis murdjan | reverse complement strand
GTCAAGTAAAAGTGGAATAACAAAGCTGAATGATGCACAAATCAAATAAGCAGCATTCCATCCACAGTGTAAATTCTGGCTTTCCCAAATAAAGAAATAAATAAAAACAATACAAAAAATACAAAAAATCATGAACGTAAAAATGTATAAACTTGAACTTGAACTAAATATTCCAGCAAAATCCTTGCATACAGCACAATAGTGAGCTTGTCATAAATGATAAGGACACAATAAGGTACCACTGAGTAACATATATGCACTACATGTCATAGGAATATTACACAAATATCACACAAATATGGTAGTGATAACATACAGTAGGAAATGCACAGTGCCTTAAGATACAAGTCATAAAATTATATAGGATTTACAGACTATAAAAGGAATATTATGAGATTGTTTTTATTGTAGAGATACTGTATATACTATGGTGAAACCATAGGAGATGAAAAATATCTTAAAGTGGGATACGCATTACTGAGTGATAGTGTGTCCTTTTATGAGAAGCCTATTATAAAGATACTCCAAGACATAAATGAGCACATCAGATACACTACCCACCCATTAGGGATATTATAGAAATATTACAGCGATACTATAGAAGGCCAAAAACAGATACGTCAGAGTTGAGCAGCCTATACTATATCAGTTACACATGCTGCTTTAAAGCCACCTGTCAGTCTATAGGCTCAGTGTGCTGTGCTATGTGTGTGTGTGTGTGTGTGTGTGTGTGTGTCAGTGAGAGAGAGAGAGAGAGAGAGAGAGAGAGAGAGAGAGAGAGAGAGAGAGAGAGAGAGAGAGAGAGAGAGAGTTTGTCTGTTGATTTTGACTGACATTATAACACCAGCAGGAAATACAGCAGGTTAGACGGCATCACTAGATAAAGTGAAAATGTCAATTCGATTCTGTTCTATTCAGTTCTATTCTACGGGTTTCTTTCGCCGAGTCACGGAGTCTTGAACCCCACCCGGGTACAGGGTCCAGCCAGCCGGTGACGCTGTCAGAATCACTCACACACACACACACACACACACACACACACACACACACACACACAGACACACAGACACACAGACACACACACACACACACACACACAGACACACACACACACACACACACACACACACACACACACACACACAGAATGGTGTGCGCGCGGACATTCACCGGATGACGACGTCCCGGTTGTTTTTGAGAGCGCGTGTGTGACTGACCCGCTCGCTCGGCGCGTGGCTCCAGCAGCGGTGTGTGCCCATAGAGCGCCCGCGCTCTCTCGCGTCAAGTCAGTCCAGAGCGATAAAAACTGGGTTTCCGGTTATACATTTCAAAATAAAACAATCATTAAAGCACTATTATCCACTCCATAGTTAAAAAAAATCCACAGTGAAATTTTAGATGTGTTTGTTCTTTTGTCACGTCAAATTAATTGAAAAGACTTTTAAACATTTAAACAAAATTTACAAAGGGGATGACACAAATTAAAAGGATGAAAGGAAAATATACAAGATCAACAAGTGAGCACATTACAAACAAGTTGTTAAAACACGATTGTAACACTTAGAGTAAAAAACATAAGATAAAATGATCCATGAAAATATTATCTATAGCAGAGAAAAATACAAATAGCTAGAAAACAGGATACAAGCAAGAATGTAGAAAATATGCACCTTATAATATGCAACTGACAAGTTCTAGAATTGATAGTATGCTTATGTTCATATTTTGTTTATATTTCACTTAAAAACGTTCATGTTTTTGATGAGATGATATAGATTAGATGAAACATTACTGATTTCTGTAACAGCAGATCAGCTTAGGCTGTGTAGTCAACTAACAAAAAGTTGGTCTTTAAAGTGGGACTTGTTGAAGTTGTTGCACATTCTAGTGTCTGCATAATTATCAATCAGTTAATTAATCAATTAATTATATAATTCAAATTAAAAAGTTCTTTATTGGCATGACAAATAGGCATTTGTATTGCCAAAGCAGATGTCACATATTGAACAAGAAATCAATACATATTGATATCCAGAATCACAGTATTTAGTTGTTAAAAAAACAACTAATAATTACAATGTATGTTGTTACAATGTATATGATGTTGCATGTAACTATTAGCAACATTATCTGTTTTACTGTGGGTATTTAGTATTTTTACTTCCAAAAGTGATAAATGTTGTCTGACTTTCATTTTGAAGGGTAAAGCGCCAAACTTCCGGTGACGCTCTGCTTAACCCTCGCCAACTTTGCGCAGCTGGAGCGGCTCGCGGCTGCACGCGCCTCCGTCGCGCTTTTGTCGGTGGAATAGAAAGGGGGTATTTACAGAAGAGAGAAAAGAGAAGCGAAGTCGTTTATTTCATCCTGAAGCATTGTCCTTGCTTTCGCCCATTTTTCGTTTATTTTTTTCCCGCCTGTTGACCGACCATGGCGAGGCAAAGTGACAAACGGCGTCCGTTAAAATGGGTTGGAGGCGCCGTTCAGTGACAGCTGCTGTTGTTTGACTGACAGACAGACCGGTGAAACGTGACGGACAGGTAAACCACTGTGCCGCTCAAGTCAATGGCTTGGAGAACAACAGAAAATATGCTTAAGTGGTCTGGTTATTTTGGAGTTTACCGTGTTGTGGCTGAAGCATGGGGCTGTTATAGCCGGTAAACCGGAGACTGGCGGTTTGTGTCTGGTTTTGTCTGCGCTCCGTTCCCCCCGGTGGACCGAACTGAAGGGAGAGACGGAGACGGGGGTGTTTTTGTTTCGGCTGTTTCGGTGGAGACATGGCAGCGGCCATCGCCAGCGGTTTGATCCGGCAGAAGCGACAGGCGAGAGAGCAACACGCCCACCGACCGACAGCTCACCGGCGGCGGAAGAGCCCCGGTAAGAAGCAGGGGCTGTGCAACGGTAACCTGGTCGACATCTTCTCCAAAGTCCGGATATTTGGCTTGAAGAAGAGGAGGCTACGGAGGCAAGGTGCGAGAATGGGGAATAAGGGGAGGGGAGGGAGGCGAGAGGGTGGAAGGGGGGGGGACGCGCTCGCGGACAAACCCGCACATGCACGCGCGTAGACAGACAGACACAAGCGCACACATGCATTGACAGACACGTTGCACGAGCGCACACGCTTGCACGCGCCCACTTTTTACACATACATGCGCGCATCGTTCGCACGCGCCACTCTCTCACATTTGCACACACGCGCACACATACACACACCCCAGCCGTGCATAAACAAATGCTGACAGATTCTCTGTCCTCTCTCTCTCTCTCTCTCTGTCACACACACACACACTCTTTCTCTCTGTCACACACACACACACACACACACACTGTCATGTCTTGTAGTGTTCCATGGTCCAGTAGTTTCCAGGTACATCCATTATTGAAGCCACAGATTAGTCTGTCTAGCCTCTCTCTCACTCTCTATCTGTCTGTGTGTATCTCTACCTTGCTCTCTCATTTTCTCCTGCTAATTCAAAGTGCCCTATCGCCATTATCAGATTTGTCCTTACATGGCCAAAAGGAGAACAGAATTATCACAATTGCAGCACTAATACAAACACCATCCTTCCCTCTTGTGCATATGTCACAGTGGTTGTCATATATACAGCATGGCATTGTAAAATACACTTTCTATGATGAGATTCAGATTTGTTTGTCACAGGGTGTGTGAAGTCGAAATAGGATTTATTGTTGCAAAAGGTCAAAAAGTCCAAGCCAAAATCGGGGCTTGAGAACTGGCAATGTGGGGATTTCAAGTCCCACTTGAATCAATGGTTAAATTGTGTGACAGATTTTGCCTTCAACGCGCTGAGAGGTGATTTGATATGGAAGTGAATGCAGATTAATGAGAATGTTGTGATTGCGTGCTGTGGCAGGCGTTCAGCAGCCGAGAGACGATAAGTGCTGTTTTAATCAATTGATTGTGCAAGAAAACCAGCGGGCTATGGTTCGTATGGAGGGATGAAGGCAGGAAATGAGAGGAGGGCAGAGAGATGGAGGGGAAGAGGGAGAAGAGAGAGGAGAGGCAAACATGAGCAGTCATGTTGATAGGAACTGGGTTTTTCACCATTTTGCTGTGGTGGATGACAGGAATATGTGGAATCTCCGAGCCAGTTGCCCTTCTCTCTCCTGCTCTCGGTTTACCTGCTGGAATCAACAGGGGAACTGGAGGCGACTTTCTCCTCTCCCCTCCCCTCCTCTCCTCTTTCCTTTTCTCTTTTCCCCATCTTCCTTCTTTCCTTTCGCCTTTCTCCTCTTGTCCTTTCTTTTATTCCCTCCTCTCATCTTTCTCCTCCTCCTTTCCCCCTTCACTCTCCCATTTAATCCCCCTCTTGCATCCCGCTCTCTCCCCTCCTCTCTCCCCTCCTCACTCTTTCCTTCATCGTTTGCTCTTTCATTTCACCTTCTTTTTTCTCTTTCTTGCCTCCCCTCTTTCCATCCTCCCTTCCTTCTTTCCCCCTCCTCTTCCCCATCCCTCTCTCCCTCCTTCCTCTTGTTCCCAGCTGTGAGAGCTGCTGGTGAAAGCTTGGCAACATCCACAAGCTCTGTGCTGTGTGTGTGGGTGTGGGTGTGTGCGCATACGTGTGTGCGTGTGTGTGTTTGTTTGTATGTGTGTTAGAGAGAGAGAGGGAGAGAGAGAGAGAGAGAGAGAGAGAGAGAGAGAGAGAAAGAGACTTGCCAACATCCCCTACTGTCTTCCAGAGGTTTTCTGAAGGAGAGACAGACAGACCCAACTCGAAACCGAATTGCAGCTTTCATTGCCCAATAAAAGATGCAGTTCAATATAATGTGTGTACATTTATCACAACTAGACTGATAAATGGAGCCGATATTGGCTTTTTATTAGAAATCAGGTATCATTCAGTCAGTCTGGGCCACCTCTGATATGATGGAGGTTCCTCCCTGATCACAGCTAGGCAGTATGTTTTATTACCATTATTTTATATCAGATGTCGGACCAGAGAGGCTATTCCAGTGTCGTGTGGAGGATTTTACTCAGCAGGCTGTAAAACCTGCCATGAAACCTGCCTCACCTGCCTTAAGGAGCTGCTAATCACCTAAAATGGTTTCATTAGTCAATTTCAATTTCAATATTATTTGTATAGCCTGATATCACAAATTACAAATACAAATTTTCCTCAAGGGGCTTTACAGCAATACAACATCCTCTGTCCTTAGACCTTCACATTGGATGTGGGATAACTCCTTATAAAACCTTTAACAGGGAGAAAAAATAAGAAGAAACCTCAGGAGAGCAACAGAGGAGGGATACATCTGTCCAAGGACGGACAGATGTGCAATGGATGTTGTCTGTGTTTAGTCTGTATTTTAGTCTCCCAGGATTGCCTAAATGCTGTTTCAGAGTTCTTTCCACCCTGACAAGATTGCAGCTCTTTTCTTGCAGGGGTCAAAATGGTCAAATTCAAAGACATCACATGGTAAAAATATTGGCTATTGGCAGCTTTGGTTAAAAAATATCTGTGTTTGACCTCAAAAAGTCCACTTCTAATAGAATAAAACAATGAAATAGAGCTAGATTGTTCCATCCAAGTCCCTTGCCCATCAAGTAACTGAATCTGACTCAAACCCTTCACAGTCCTCTGGATGAGGGAAACTGAATTTAAAAAAAAAAATCGGTCCACTAGAAACAAATACAAAATTTCCCAACAAACTCCAAACAGATTAAAATAACACTAGATAACACACATAGGCTATAGGCTCAAGCCACACCTTATTTTGCCCACTCTTCATACAAAATCTCAAGATTCAAGATTCTCAATAATCTGTAGTTACAATAGTCATACCATATTAATACCAAAATACTGGTTATTACTTATGTAGTTCACACTTGTTAATTATATTGCTTACAAAGTATGCAACACATTTTCGGTTCTTCACTACAGCTTTACAGCTATGCTTCTTAAATTTAAATACATATTTTGAACATAAGGTTCATGAGATTGACCATAATAAATACTGCGGGTGCTGGATCAGACTGTGGTACTGAATTGAGAGCTGCTTCTTTAGGCAAAAGTCCCGGCTTTACTGCTGTGTCTTTGTCCCAGCCCTCTCTCGTGGTTACAGCCTCGTGGTAGAGACTTGCAGTATGAGAGTGTGCATACAAGCAGCCGAAATGAGTTCTCTCAGCAGGGTGGCAGTGCGAGGACCTTGGAGTCGAGCCAAGGAAATGACAGGAGCCTGTCGAGGTGATTCCTGCTCCCTTTTGAGCTGTACCAGGCGTGGCTGACTGGGAGGAGACCCTTGGGCAAACCCAGGCCGACAGGAGCGACTGCAGCCCCAACGTGCTTAGGTAGACCTGCGGATCCCCCAAGAGGATATGGGGGACGTTGCAGGGAAAAGGATGTCCTGACCTGGATAAGCAGCTAGAGCATGGATGCATGGAGAATACATGAGAAGCTTTGTAAAACAGGGCCAATAGGGTTCCGCTGGTTCAGCGAAGTCCAGTGAACAGGTCCACACTCACACATAGCAGTCCAGACGCTCCCCTTAATTTTTTATTGCAATCAGCAATTAAATCTCCCTGCTGATTGCAATGAAAATGCAAAGTGAGCCTCTGAATAGATACATGTGAGTGCAAACCTTGACCTTGGTAATATTTCATTGCTTGAATACACCCAACAAATCGGGTAAAGAAGTAGTTTGTTTCGCGCCGATACTCAATACCTGTAATTATGACGACAAACATGCTAAAACAATTTGATTGCAGGTGTCCAACATTTAGACCATGAGATGTATTAAAACTTGTCATTACTGTTACTTCAGGTCTTCCCATAGGCAACCAGTGTGGTGTTGATCAATTTTACAATAATCAATGTGATCATATCAGAGGTGGCTGACACAGTGTGGACCAGATTTGATTTATGATGTGGCAGCACCAGCAGAAGCCCTCTAATCACTCTGATGATGTGAATGCAGATCAAATGGTTTGGCTGTATTCACTTGCTTAGTAGCTTCTCCACTTGGGGAGTCTTTGTGCTCACATGGTGTGTAAGAGAGAGAAACAGGGTAAATCTTCATGCATCATTGGTGTGAAGAATACATACATGTTCATATTTTATACTGTGGTAAACACTGAATTTAGACGCAGAGTGGGGAGGGGGATTAACAGACACTGTGACACCTCAAATCAGTGTGACGGCTTGATGGGCTGACCGATCGCATCAGATCACTTCCATTGAGATCTGCTTTATTAGGAGCTGTGTGTATGTGTCTGTGTGTGCTTGTGTGTGTGGATGGGGGAATACCCTTCCACTGGAACGGTCTGGAATCATGAAACAGTCGCCATGGCAACGTCAGAATGTGGGAATTTCCCTAGTAACAGACAGGATGTGAGGATATTGGGAAGAATGGGAATATCACCTTGAAAACTGTGGGAACATTGGAGGGAGAATGGAAGGCAATGGAATATAAATGACGGCATAACTGAATGTTGAATGGATGGATGGGTGGCTCAACAGACAAATGAACAGATGAAGCGGTAAATTGATTTTTCATCCATTACAGCAGACTCTTATACAAACAGCAACAGTAGCAACACCATGTTAAACAACAGTAATAAATAATAGTACCAGCAATAATAAATAAAATAGTGACCATAAAAGTACAGTTATCTTTGAGCTGGAAGGAAATTTTGCCTCATAGGTTAATCTGTTCAGTGTATGTGTGTGCATTTGTGTGTGTGTTCTCCTTGCTTTCAAGCCTAATATGTAATTCCTTGTCCTAACTAGATCTGAGCCTACACTAAATTGCACTACACTACACTACACAACACTCGCGTAACAGAGAAGAGAGGCTGGAAAGGATCGTTTGAGTCACCGATGCTTTGATATAAAAGAAGTCTTTGAAATGCATAAATGCACACTGTGCTGGCGAAGACGGCATATGGCTTCTGAATGTTGTTTTGTGCAAAGTCAGATGAAACTCAGGACTGGTTAGTCATTGCAAAAGTAAAAATACTTTATTATTACTTGCTTTGTACTTTTCATTTCACTCTTATGTCACAGCAACATTTGTGGTTGCATTCCCCTCTGATGCTCTGAAATGAGGTTTCCTCTCCTGTGAATGATCAGGGAACTAAAAAGCAGTTTTTAGCCAGTGCTGCTATTATTTCATTTATTAAAATGTAGTGCAACTGCGTCTAATCCAGAGAAACTAGACTTTTCTGCCATCTCTCATTAAAGCTTTTATCAAAGGTTAGGTAAAACTAATTCTGGTAGAATCTGATGTCTTCAGTCACCTATAAGGCAATTTGGCCTTCAACTAACAGTTATTTTCAATGTCGATCCATCAGTCAATTATTTCATTAGATCAATCCCATCAGCAAATGTTTGGTATTTTTACTTGGTATGGACTAAAACAATCGCTTATCAAAGTTGGAGCCAATTAATTTTCTGTTCATTGACTAATTGCTTAATTGACTAATTGTTTAAGCATTAGTGTACTGTTTACTGCCGATCCGTGTGTGAAAATAATATCCATGTTCCATAGAAATTTCACCTGTTTGGGTATTATCATCAAGAACTACAGAATTTAAAATTACAACCAAGCATTTTGAAGCGTTTGCTTTGCTTGGCTCATGTTCAAAGAGTACATTCAACGGCTAGATCCCTAATCTGATCAAGACACATCACTTGAGCGGGTCACACAGCCACATACCACTAGCTGCACTCACTAGGTGGGGAGTTCGGGCGCCAGTTGCGAGTCTTTCATGGCTTCCCCTCTGCCTTCAGTGTTCTCCCCAGCTGTACAAGATGGATGCTTCACAAAGATGGAAAATACCCTCTCTCACCCTCTCTCTCCCTCACACCTCATAAACTGGGTCAGTCTTGGCTCTTTTTCTGTCTCTGTGCATTAGGGCATACCTTCTTGGTCCCCTCACACACACACACACACACACACACACACACACACACACACATTCAAAGGGGATTCCCGTCTTACTATAGCTACACAGAGGAGGGGAAAGTCAGTGGTGTGTGTAAGAGAAAGAGAGGGAGGATGGGTGTGGTTGTGAAAAATGGAGCAGCTGGAGAATATTAATCATTTTTACCAAACAAGGTGAGCGTGTATGTGTGTGTGTGTGTGTGTGTGTGTGTGTGTGTGTGTGTGTGTGAGTGCGTGTATGTGTGTATGGAAAATGCTTGCTGTCTACGGCTGATGCGATGATAATAGTAATGATGATGATGGTGGCGTGCGATAGCATGGAAAAATATCTCTGTCTGTACCTGCTTAAGAAGCTCCAGAGTCATTATATCACCTCGGCCCGGTCTAGTCAGACATCCATTTGTCTTATCTCCCACTTTCTGTGCCTTTCTCATTCTCGTCCTTCCCTCCACACCTCTCATTCTTCCCCAGCCTCTCTTTTTCTTCTCTTGTTCTTGATTCTTCTCTCTCTCTCTCTCTCTTTTTTGTTTCATTTTAGTAATTTCTCATTTGATGATGAGACAACCACACAGTTGTTTAATTCAAATGATATGAGGTTGCCAATAGCAACTATCAATTCTAAAAAAAAAAAAAATATTGGTATGATGCTTTTCTTCTCTTGCCACATCATTTCTATAACAATAGCAGCAAAACTCAAAGGTTTTTTCAAGCCAGATAGGTATTTTTTGTCAATATTCAATATGACCAAACAATTAAGTTATCTAATTAAGAAATAATAAAGAAAATGTGCAGACAATGAAATCTGTCATTTGTGATATTATAAATCATTCATAGCTGTGGCAGGGAGGAGCCTTCATCATATCAGACTGGTGACTCCTACTGGAACACATCTGAATAAAAAGCCTGAGTAAAAGGCCAGTGTCACCCTCATATCTGCAAACCAATATATTGGTCAGTTAATACATATTAAAGCAGAATGCAGTTGCCATTATAAGGTTGTTCTTACCAAAATAACTTGACCAATAATTAAACAAAATTATTCAACTGGAACAATGACAAGTGGAGAAGGATTAGCCCAAGAGTCTCAAAAGCAAAGTATAAATGGATTTGATGTGCTTGACTAGTCTGTCCCACAGGAAATCCCTCAGGATGTGGCAGGTCACATGTGGTCACATTGTCCTTTTTTAATGCCAAAAGGTACTGCATCTTAGATCTGCCTGCTAGGGTTTATGTATAATTTGGGAAAGTGTATTCTGGGGAGGATATCCTAGATATTTCCTTCCCCCCACAATAAATCTTTCCAAACAGGCTGACAGGCCACCTGCATCCTCTTAAGGCATTCTGGGTATCGGTTAAGTTTCGACTGTCTTTATTTTCCTTTGCTTGTTGATTCATTCAGAGCGGAGGCTGTATGAGGGATAGTACATGGCCTGGTTTAAAGATGTCATTCATGTTCGTATCTCTGTTTGTGTCTCCTCACCAGAACCACAGCTGAAGGGCATAGTGACCAGGTTATTCTGCAGGCAGGGCTTCTATCTCCAGATGGGCCAGGATGGAAGTTTGGACGGGACCAAAGACGACAGCACCAACTCCTGTTAGTATACACACCACAAAAAGTAATGTGCACACTGTACACAACAATCTGTAGTCCTCTTAGTGAGGTATATTCTTTACATTGTTGTAAATGTGGGAAAATGTTAAATTTACCAAGGTAAATCTGCATGTCACTTTGTACATGGCATTTCCTGGTTCATCTCAAGAACATCTAAAGAAGGAAGGGATAAAGTGTCAGCGTTCCAGATTTGTCCAGGAGCCAGATGTTGGTGCTACTAATATTGAAGTCAATGGGATGGGCATGTCAAATCCCACTATAAACCACTATAACCACTCTGCTGTTCTCTGACAGGACAGAGATTCAACTATACAACAAAACACACTGTTGGTTGTCCGTCCACATCTGCATAAAGCCTAGCATGAAGCCCAGCTCTAGCCAAACAGTGCTAATGTTAGCCACATAGACGTTTAAAATGTATAATCCCATGTATCAAAAATGAGCTGGTTAACAATCGCTAAATGACTCATAATTTTGACACCTGGTGGGGCACTAACCTGTTGAATAAGGCATAAATGGAGGGGTGGCAAAATCATTCAAAGCAATGACAGCCGAACACAATTTGTCCACTCTTGGCACCAATTTGGTCTCAGGCCTTACTCAGTGATATATTTTCCCTTTCTTTTTCATATGTTCCTTGGTCTATGTGAGTGGAAACCAGTAGTCACAGTAGTACAGGGCTCTCTCACAGTCCTCGTGTTCCCTGCTGACAGCCTCTGTAATACTTTGATTATGCACCACTCCTGTCCAATGCTACAGTTGTGCACCTGAGAGTCTTTTGATGAATTTAATCAGATTAGGATATCGACCGAAACAGGATTCATTTTCATAGAGCGGTGGTCTTCAGTCCAGCTCCTCAGGACTCCAGGTCCTGCTGCCTTTCCTTCCTACCAGCAAGTTAATTGCATTCACCTGCCGCCCCAGGCTTAAATCAGCCCCTGATTAGATGGCTAGAATGAAAACCAGCAGGGCTCTAATGCCCCGAGGACAAGAATTGAAAACCACTGTCACAGAGTCATATTAAAAGACCATCCAAGTGATTTTGAATGTTTGGCCCATTTACTACAATTCACCCACATTTTATATTGCAACGAACTATTTTGCAAATCATGTGGGGGTACTAAAGATTTCACACCGTATGATCAAAATCCCTCAGTTTTAAAATTTCAATTTTTTGGTCGAAACACTCACCTTATAACGTTCTGCTTCTGCAGCTAACAAAGTCCTCAACATTCATAAACCACATAACTGATATTTGGTTGTGTAAAACAACTGTTTCTCCGGTGACTATTTCCCCTGTGGGACTGACCGATTCACTCCGCCCTATTTCAGGTCATCAAAACACAACAGTGCTGCTGCTTTTAGGATTTATTACGGTGATGGAATACTGGTGTGAAGAAAGTTTCACGTCTCTGAAAGTTCATTTTCATGTCAGTGGAATGGATACCAATGGCTAGAAAGAATTAAGTTAAAATGGTCTAAAATACAACTGCTTGCTTTGGGAAAAGATGAGCAGAAACATGAAATTCATACATTTTGTAGAACATGTAAACATGCAGAATCACTGGTTTGGTCCTTTAAAAATCATATGTGACTAATTTAATCAAGATTCAAACATGTTTTGCACATGCACATCTTTTACTCATGAATGGAAGTGAATTTTGTCGGGCAACACATTTACTATTGGACTAAAATATGAAATCAATCAAGCATCTATTTCTTGGCCAAGCTAGAACTCTTATCAACACAGCAATGTGTTATCTGCCTACCAAAAGAGGCACACATGCCAATGCATGCCAGTTTGGCAAAAAAAAAAAGAAGCATCAGACGTGCCATCCTCGCTCTGTGATGCGGGTCAACTGAGAGAGCATGGAAGAAGACTTGCCAACCACTGAAGCAGGACCTTGCCAAATTTTTGATGTTGTATAGTTACATGAATGAATATCCTGTATGTCACAGATCTCAGTTTGCCACTGAAGCCAATCTGAAGTAATCTGACCATGTGGTACATCATGCCCACACCACCACAACAGTGGCAAGGCAGTACAAGAGCTTCATGCTGCTGTGACTGGTATTTTCCACTCACACAGCACATTTTGTGAAATGTGCACATTTACTGGTAAATACACATTGCCCACTTTCAATTTAGAACATCATCATTTACCCCTCATGGCGGTTGCTATGCAGTATTGGCTCTCTGATACTCTCTGATACTCTCTGAACTGATAACTGTGTAATGATAAGAGCGTGCAGGGTGTCAGCAAGTTTCATCAAGCTAAAGGGCCAATATGTAATCTAAGACTTATTTATTATCTATGACTTGCAGCAGCTACAGATCACAGGTGTCTGCAGGTCCTTCAAAAGTCTTTAAATGTCTTCAATTTAATTTTATAAATATTAGGCTTTATAATTCATTCAATAGTCTTAAAATTGAGTTTATGAGGTCTTAATTTTAACACTTTAACTCTGAATCCATTGAATCTAATGCCAGTGCAAGAAAATCTGTGTACTTACTTTTCCCATTTACTGTAGAAAAAAGTAATGGGTGTGTATATTACAGTAGTAATTGTTATACAGTAGTATAAAAAATTATCATCTAGCTCAGTGGTTCATAAAGTGTGGGTCGGGACCCCCAGGGGGCTGCAACATAACTTTTAGACTGTTAGAAGATAATTTATGGGATAGGAGAAAAAATATATTCCTACTACAGATGCATTTCAGTTATTTATTATCATGTCTATTTTATGATGTCTACTTCTAAATTTTCTCAGTTTTTTATTTGAGTTTACAGCCTCTGTAGGCCTTCTCTCATTAATCAAATAAAAAGACTGGAAAAGGCAAAATCTGCGTGTGACACAGGGTTTGTGAGTAGGCAAATGTATAGTACTTGACTTAATACTTAACTGCAACACTTAGTTGAATAAGGAAAGGCATTATTTGTCTTAACAGTCTTAATTAATTAATCTAAAAAAGGTCTTACAAAGCATTAAATATAATTTTCTGATTCCTGCAGACACCCTGAAAAAGATGTGTATAATGAGCTTGCTCATTGGCCTGTGAGACCTGGAGATTGTCTTTCCGATTGCTGTCATTTTGTCATATTTTGGAGTAGCCAAAGTGAGGGTGGGGCCAAGGTGGAGGGGGTGAAGTTAGCAGACAAACTATTAAAAAATCCACTTCCTAAAAGAAGTGGAGAACAGAACCTTTGGAGTGTCAGTACATTCACCAGCATTTAACAGTTGTGTGTCCTAATCGGCAATACATCAGTGACCTGTCAATCACTGCATAGGTCACCTGTCGGTCACTAGGCAAACAAACAACCGAAACAAATCCGAAACAACCCTGGGTAATATCCCTAATATCCTTTTAATGGCACAACTATTCTGGAAATTGCCATAAAGTGAAAGATAACAAGTGAAATGAGCTACTGAGACAATATCTCCTAGACTGACTTCATATTTTAAGTGAGAATTTGGGTTGTGGTCCCAGTGTACTGCATGGAGTTATCTAGCACAGTGGTTTTCAAAGTGAGGTCCAGAGCACCTCCAGGGGTCCTTGAGGGGCTTCCAGGGGGTCCTCAGCAAAATGAGGAATAGTTTAATTTCACTGTAAATTAATTCAGTAGAAATTGTTACAATGCAGAAAACGTATGAGGAATCATTTGAACGTTTTCTTCTTTCTGGTTTAGTCTCACTACAATCTGTTAGTATTAAAGTCTGACATTGAAATAATTGAATCCTTTGAAAGTTCAATGATGCTGGATTGATGTCATATTTATTGCGTTTAAATGCTTGTGACACAAATCCAAAATATATCTTGCTGTAAGGGTCTGTATAGGGCAAAATCACCTCAAATGGGGGTCCTTGGCTTACGTAAAGTTAACTTAGGGGTCCAGAACATGAACAGGTTTGAAAACCCCTGATCTAGCGGAAATCCCCAACAAAGGTGCACTGAAGAGGTAAAACATCACATTTATAATGATACTGCTTTGTCATGGCTTGAGAACAAAATGTTTTGCATAGCCAGTTGCTCACTTTTGGCACCATTCTCCTTCGTTGTGCAGTTGATAATGTAGGTGCGAAGACGGGGAGTATCTCAAGCTTCCAGTGGGTGGGGAATTATTGTTCCAAAACAGAGCACAGGCTGGAGAATGAGCTCAGAGATTGGAGATGGGATATTTTCTCCATTTCATTGGTCAGATGGACCTGTCCTTAGCCAGATAATCTGACTGTCTGTTCCACCACACTGACCCTGCCATTCCATAAATAAACTATCTGCCTGTTTGCCATAATTACATTGGTTATGTGTGGTGTCATATTAATCATGCTGACACAACTGGTCCAGAAGCTGAACTAAGGAGGGCAGTGTGTGACAGAGTAGAGCAGTGAGACAGAAGGTCAGACTGGTGAAGATGTTTTGGAGACAAGATTTTTCATTTACTATTTACTGGTTTATTTTTCATTTGCCATGCTTTGCTTGCAGTGTGGAGTCCAGATGGGGTCTCACCATTTACTTCTTTCTGAAAAACCTTTTCTGAAAAAATTACTGGAACATTGATTAAAAAAGGAAACAAAAAAGCAGTAGCCAAAATTATCTGAAAATTAGCAGAAATATTGATACATATTGAAATTTTACTTTTATTCACCAGAAATTATTACAAGAGAATGTATGACTGATTATTTAAACATTATGCTTTAATCTCACCACTTTAAATCTGCTTGGCAGTGTTCCAAAATGACATCAAAACAATTTCATACTTGACACAAACTGAAATACCTTTCCATATCAGGGTCCATAGAGCAAAATGAATTCAAAATGGGGGTCTGAGGCTTAATGAATGTCAATTTGGCAGTCCAGATCATGAAAAAATTTCAAAACCCCTGGTCTACTGTTACCATTAAATTCATTCTCATTTTTTCACATTAGTGCTGGTAGATAAAGCTTCAGTGGTTGCCAAAAATGTCCTCTATTCAGGAAAAATTTTGTACACATTCCTTAGTTATTTACTGGCAAACATCTCAGCTGTTAATATAGAAACAACCTGTATTATCTAATTAATTACCTAGTTAATGATATAAATATTTGAAATCTGATTAATATTGTAAGCTTTGTATTTTTTATTAAATGTGCATTGTGCAAAAGGCTATGTTAAAATGTTCAATATAGTTACTAATAGTTAATCTGTGTTTCCATGAATTATTTTTGCTTGTTTGATTAATGATAGGATAAGATACACATTCCTTCACTAGAAATTAAGATGCCACAGCTTTAATAGTATGGCATATTTCAAACATCATCTTTCAGAACATAATGTAGTCTGACAATTTACTTGTTGGGGAATTGTGATGGTAGTGTTAAAAAAAAAAAGTGCATAAAACATATTATTGTTAATTTATTGTGCATTTGTCATTATATTTATTTTAAGTCATATTGCCCAGCTGCAATGTGAATTTTCAAATGCTCAAGATTATACAGTTTTGAGGGAAAAACATTATTATTATTGTTATTATTGTTACTGTGACAGACACCATAAACGCACACACACTCTCTCTCTCTCTCACACACACACACACACACACACACACAGATACACAGAGTTTGTCACTCTAAGAGTTTATTTGTCTTGATCTCCAGCTCTGTTCAACTTAATTCCTGTGGGTCTGAGAGTTGTGGCCATCCAGTCGGTCAAGACTGGCCTCTACATCGCCATGAACGGAGAGGGTCACCTCTACTCCTCAGTAAGTACACACACACACCCACACACACACACACACACACACACACACACAGAGGGAGAGAGAGAGAGAGAGAGAGGGAGAGACAGAGAAGCGTACATAAATGTACACACAAGCATGGGCACCTAACTTTGTGTCAAAGTGGAGGAGCAAGGAGGATGGGGGTCTGACGGTCCTCCATGAGCTGTTTCCTTCAGGCTTACAAAACTTTTATTTATATTTCCAACATACCCTCTTCATTATAGTTTTTAGATTCATATTAGGTATGTTGGCAGGTACAGAATGAAGTCAGTCACCTTATTTGGCAGCACTTGTAGAATATTTCATACAGAGAAATACACTGAATGTATTAAATATAAGACAATAATCTATATATGTGCATTTTAACATCAATGTGCAATGTTCAAAATCTTCAAGGGTTAAAAAAAATAATCCTAGTTTATCTGACTGTGTGAAGTGAAAAATTACATGGCTTTGTCTCATGTCCATAATTTACATAGTCTGTCTATCTATCTACAGTATATATAGTATACAATATAAGAATTGAGAGAAAAAGGGTAGGTGACATTTTTATCCATCAGACATAGTGTTTGTTTCTCACTTTCAAAATGTATTTTTAACTTTATAATTTTTCTTTTAGCCATTACTACACACTAAAACAACAAAAGTTGCTGACAAGCAAATATCTTTTTTTTTTTTTAGTCTCAGCTAACACGTATCTGTTTTGGGAAAACTCTTAACTCTTGGATTTAAAAAGAGCACATATTTACTTACTTATTTACACATATTTATTTACTAGTTTTTAATTCAATATTTTATTGAAAATATTGAATTAAATATGGACTGGGGGGCAAATTTGTCTTTTTGCCCAAATTTCAAAGTGGGGTGCCATCTGCCTGACTTGCCAACAATTGTTGTTGTTATTATTATTATTATTGTTATTACTGTCATTGTTGTTGCTGTTGTGGTTGTTGTTGTTAGGCGTGGTAGTAGTAGTAGTAGTAGTAGTAGTAGTAGTAGTAGTAGTAGTAGTATCACCGTGGGTTCCCATGTCTAGTGTGCGTGTATGCTGTTTCAGACTTTTCCACCCCAACAATAAATTATTGAAGTGCATTTCATTTATAGATATTGAATATAGACACAACAGTTCTTGAAAACTACAATTTAAGACCAGTATCAGCCTCTCTCATCAGTCAAAATCTAGTTGAATCCACAAACTTTTGAGACAGACGGATGGAAGGAAACAAAAGACAGCTAAACAGAGAGAGAGGATGGAAAGGAGGTAAGGCGAGTAGGAGTTGAGTGAGCAGAAGGGAGGAAGACGGCGGAGAAGAGAAGTGAGGAAGAGGAAGAGACACTGGCTGTGAGAGGGAGATCTGCCGAGTGGAATATGAATTATTTCCACGCTGACACTTCAGAGAGAGTTCACACGTTTCCACTCCTCCACCGACGTCTCTTCTCTCTGCCAAAATCCCTCCTTCCTCCTCCTCACTTCTTCGGCGCAGGGGAGATGACAGGCAGGAGCCGGGGAGGAGGAGAGAAGAGGATAGAGTCAGAGGGGAGGAGAAGAGAGGAGAGGAGAGGATGGGAAGAAGGGAGGTGGACGGAACGGTAGATAAAAGGAGGAGGAGGTGAGAAAAGGAGAGAAGACAAAAGGAGAAAGTGATGACAGCAGAGGAGTCCTGGAGACAAGGAGGGAGGGGAGAAAGAAAGAAAAGATGGAGATGGAGAGGAAGGAAGAGAATGAGAGGAGATCTGTGCTGCTCTGCCGGGCTCTCTAAGCCTGTCGGTGGAAGTCATAGATGCATGAGGGCTTGGTGTAAATAATTGAAGAGGGGGAGTCCCTCCCAACACACACACATACTCACACACTAGTAGTAGAAATTCCCTGTCAAAACGGTGCGGAGGGAAAGTGAGGCTGTCGTTTGATCATGTTTCTGCTGTGTGGCTGTTTGATGTGGAGGCACATGAGAAAGAATACCATATAGAGATGGCATGCTGCAGTTTAGCATTGCACTGCCCAATTACAAGCAATCCAGGGCTTGTAAACAAATTCACACGGACTCACTTGTAGCTTGTTTGCTGGACACAATTTTG
This sequence comes from Myripristis murdjan, assembly GCF_902150065.1. NCBI lineage: Eukaryota > Metazoa > Chordata > Actinopteri > Holocentriformes > Holocentridae > Myripristis > Myripristis murdjan. Next base: position 2,991,655 of record NC_043981.1, on the reverse strand, counting down.
TTGACTTGTTGTTCTGCCAGGTTACAGATTTTGGTAGGGGGGCGGAGTGCGGGGTGGTCAAAGCAAATTTGATTCCAGACCCTGTGACTTTAGCCAAGCACGATGAGTGTGTCCCTGTTTTTTGCTGTAATTTTCCTCCTCTGGTGTTCATGTTGGTTAAGAAGACGCTAAGAAATAGCCGAATGAGACTACAGCTGGCTCTTGCTTCATTTTGTCTTAAGTTCTCACACCAAATAGGGCTGGGCAAAAAAAAAAAAAAAAAAAAAAAAAAAAAAATTAAATGGTTTTATATCGCCATGCTGACCCTGGACTGATACTTTGTCTGCAATTTAAATTCAGTAGGAAAAAAAAGAAAAAAGAAATTTAAATATTTTAAAAAATTAAAATAAAAATACACTTAAATTTATTTACAATACATTATTATTCTATTAATTTCAATTAATTATTTTTATATTATGTCTCATCTTTTTATTCATTAATTGTACAACAAAAAAAGACTACAATCACACAATTTTATAATATTTTGCAAATGAATGGTCACCAATCTAAAAGTAAGGCTGTTTAAGTTCCCTAATTTTTTGAGGTGGGCTTTTTGCTGCATAGCTAGGGTGCAAACATTGAGCTTATGACAAGCAGATTTTTGTGAAGTGTTACTATCATATACATTTTAATGGAAGTTATGTGTCATGAAATTATGTCAAAGCAAATGACTTACAGGTGCATTTGACTATTTCAACTCTGACATTAACTTTAGGCACTGTTCCCGAGTGGTTTTCCTGAGCCCTCAAAGGTGCAATATCCAAACCTTCAAAAACATTTGGGACCATTTCCTTGCACAGCACCCCTGTGTGGCACCTTCTCCTTGCCACAGGGCTCCTCAAGCATTACTTTACTTGTACAGGCTGCTCTGCTCTCAGTGAGATTCTTTATCCTCTTATTGCACCATCTCTAACAGCCAGAAGAATTTTGACAGATATAAAACATATCAACTTAAAAAAAAAATCAGCTCATTTATTGGTCAAATCATACTGCTTTTTAAGTCCAAATTGTTAATGATATGCTGTAAACTTAGTTATAAATGGTTGGACTATCATATTAATCCCAGGCATCTGGCAGAAAGAGGTGTGTGTATGTACGCGCATGTCTATGTATGTGTGTGTGTGTGTGTGTGTGTGTGTGTGTGTGTGTGTGTGCTGCCAACAGATGGCACAGTGTGCAATGAGCTGCTATGTGATAATTATGGATCATGCTGGGGAAAGTGGAAATAAGTGCTGATGAGTTTGTGTGTGTGTGTGTGTGTGTGTGTGTGTGTGCACGCACGCCTGTGTGTGACTGAGTGTGAGAGTGAGAGGAGATTTAAGTGTCTGTGTGTTTGTGAACAAGTGTCTTTAATCTATAATTATGCATGTGTTAATGTGTGATTATATGTTTGTGTATAGGGTTGTGTGTGTGTTTTTCTGTGTATACTGGGTATAGTACACGCTTGTCTGTGTGAGCATGGTTGTGTGTATGTCAGTGAGGTTTGGCAGATGTTAGGGCTATGGGTGGAACAATAAATCTATACTGCTATAGATTCCTCTTGTGATACATTATTGATACACTTGTATGGATATTTGAGTTTTCACTTTAATTTTCACAGATGCACATTTGAGTTCCTGTAAGGCATTTGTTCCCTTCCTTTAGGTATGTGAACTGGAGCTGTTCTGTCAAGTTCATGCTGCCACATGAACTTGAAGTCTTTATTTTTTTTTTTTAATTATTTTGCTTTTTCCAGTGTATTTTTTCTTCATCAGTTGCAGATATCATGATTAATCATAGCTGATTATTTTACAATGTACAAAAGAGGTTTGTGTTCAAGCAATCTGATTGGTTGAGAGTTGAGAGTGTGTTATTCACTATAACATAACGGGAGCTGCATCACTTTATTTGTATTATTCTGTTACAACAGCTGTCAAACTAAAAAATCCGAGTATTTTCGGGTGCTATCTGACACTAGCTTACTGAAACAGCATTGCCTGTGTTGCTAACAATGGATATGTTTCCGAATATAACTTTTGGCTTTGGCTATGAGACAGAGGAACAAAAGAAAACAAGGCAAACATTACTGTTGATCAGATTAGCGATTAAACTCCTCATCACATAGCATCACAGACGATGAGTTGAACAAACTGGAGGAGAAATGAGGAGCTACATGACAGATGGTATGGACCCTCGACTTCTTTATCAGCTGGCTAGAAAGTAAAATTGTAACAGATGTAACGTTGCATGTCGTCTGTAAACAGTCAACCACTCAGATTGGTTAAGGTTGCTAACCAAATTTGTGTTTGGGGAACTATACTTTTAGTGGAGCAATTAAAACAGTAATCACAACTTTATTTCAGCGTTTTATTTGAGACAAAGACAATATTATTAGTTATTATTATTCGTAGTATAAAGCAATAGCACACTGTGTGTGCCTCTGTGTAATAGAAAATAATGTGTAAATAACACACAGCCTCTTGTGTTCTGTGCTTATATATATTGTATATCAAAGAATCGCCTATATCATGATACCCCAGTATCGTTGGTAAAATATTGTGATAGTATTGAATTGCAAGTTACCCAGTGATTCCCAACCCTAGTCAGGGTGAAAATTACCCGAAATAGGCTATGTCACCACTTTTACTACTGCTATTGCTACAATAATAATAAGGATAATAGCAGAGTGTCACATAAAACAAGTAGAACATAATTCTCTAAGGAGACAAAGAGAAAGAATAAAAAATAGAAGCTCAGTCCTTCCTGGGCATTTGTTAAGGTCTTTCTGGGATGTGTTTTGTTAATCTTCTTATGAACGCAGTGTGGTTGTTAAAAAACATGTCCATGTAAGCCAAATCAGCATCAAAACATAGGCAAAATACTTAAATACATATTTCCCTGGAATTCAGCAGGACATATTTGGAATCAGACCTTGGGATCGCCACTAGAATTTCAAATAAAGAATACCTATATTTAAAATGCTTCAAGTGAGAAATTCTCTTTCCAGTTTGGTTGTAAGTGAATGTGGTGTTCCTGTACCAGACGGGGGTTTATCTTGCTCAAGGACACTTTGGCAGGTGGCATTCCTTCATGCTGGCTCCTGTAACTGAGGCTATTAGAGACTCAGACTGTCTGCTGGTGAACATCTGGGGGCCCAGACACCATCGATTCAGAGGATATTGTCCATTTCTCTTACTGACCCTCTCTATTTACCATTACTCTCCCTTTTGCCGTTCCTCTTGTGTCTTCGCTCACTCTTCATCTTCATCTGTAAGTCTGCATGTCTCTTGAAACATAATGAAAAATCTTCATTATGGGTGTATTATGTGATTTATTCATTGTCTTCATGAATCAATTTCAAATTATGCCAATTTGAATGAATCGATGGGGTCAAAGAAATTGATAGAATGAATTGCTCCAATGTCAACCTAAATCATGATGGCGTGGTTTTTCAGTCAATTTATTTTGGATTCTTAGTAAAACACACCAAACTGGAGAAAATAAGGAAGTATAATTCATTCACTTGCATTTAAAGTAAATGTTAAAATAATTCATTCATCGGATGTTTTTTGTTCTTACTTTTCAGAAGACTATTATCTTTTAATCATTGCTGACATTTGTTTTTGCTGCATGGCCCAGCCCAAATCCAGACTTTATTTGAAATTCTAGTCGAAATCCCAAGGTTTCCAAAGATCCCACACATGTCCTGCTGAATTCCAAGGAAATCTACATGCACAAGACATGTAGATCTTTTCTATCTGATGTGATGCTGCAGCCATAAAACAAGGGCATCCTGGCTTTGAATATTTCACTCAGTATAAGTGTGATGGAGCTTCGATGAAGCTACAACCAGCAGATACACAATATGGATGTGACAATGTCATATAATATAGTGGAAAAAAATTTTTTTTCTTACTTTGAGGCTACTTAAGGGAAGATATAAGGGAAACGGAGTTCATGGGTTTGAGGGTAAAGCTAAGGTCAAAAGGTTACTCGGTCTAATCGATTCATTGAATCGTGGTTATAAAATCAAATCTAATTGTTTGTGAATCAAATTGCTCACTAGTCAATTGAATTGAATCATTGTTAAAACAAAGATTCACACCTCCAGTCTTCAGTTATATCAGCGAAGTTAAAGGGTCTTAAAAGCTTTCCAATATAGTTAAATAACTATCAAATTCTGTTTTGAATTTCTGAAAAATGTGAATGTCCTACATTCTGACAGGTATATATTTCTTTTTCATTTTCACACATATTTCACATTCAAAACTGCTCTGACATTTAGTTCCTGTCATTAAAAATGAAAAATCTTGTAAGTTCATGTGATAAAACCCTCAGACACACTATTTATCCTTTTCTGTCGTCAGTATTGACCCGAGACTCCTCTTCCTTTTCTGTCCTTTTCAACTTGTCATTTCTCCTGCCTCATCTTGTCTCTCCTGTATCCTCTCTCTCTCTCTCCCTCTGAGTCACAGCGTCTTTTTTCTTACACCAGGATAACCACAAAAGAATTGTGGCATTCATGTGTGTATGTGTGTGTGTGTGTGTGTGTGTGTGTGTGTTTGTGTTATTATTTGTGCATTTATGTGTGTCTTTCCATTCATGCCACAATGGGTACAACATTTAGGCAGAATGATGAGAGTCCAATGATGTCTAGATCCTTAGGAGAGAATGAATGTGAGCTGTGAGTCATCACAGACTCACACACTCATCAACACAGGTGCTCTCAAATGTTTGTCATGTTATGGACTAAACAGACACACATTAAGCTACAGAGACCCATTTGATACATATGGGAAAGTTTTTATTGTTGATTTAGTTTTACATTACCAAATAGTCCATGCTATCGGTGAGAACTGAACAGTTCACTACAACTGTCTGTGTTATATATTGTTTAGCCTAATTCAATCAATGATTATTTTAAACAAATTCAACTATTCCTTATTTTAGTGGTGACTGCCTGGAATCCCTCCAAGACGACATTTTGAGACCCATAACATTTAAGCCTCGATGGCTTGGAGTGTAAAAACCAGTAACCATCAACACCCACACAAAGAACAGACACCACACTCACATTGCTAGCCACCCTCCATGGGCCACTGCTCAAAAGTAGCAGTGGGATGGTTTAGTGATTAGTGAGCCCATCCCATAACCGTTTACTTGTAACTTCCATGGGCTGTTGTTGGGACTCTGGCATGAGAGGTGTTTGTGGTACTTCAAAGGGTGCGTTTGATTTATCTCATCCTTGCCAAATTGACGGACTCCCTGGCCATTCAAGATGTAATTTGCATCTGGCATTTAACTAATTCACTTAATTACCAAAACTGTATTAAATAATATAAAGTAATATAATTACTGTCAGATTTCTTGTGACATAGCTAGGTTCAGTCACCTTTCACAACCATTTAAACTATTTCTCATTTTATTGAGGCCCCCCTTAAGACTCTCAAACACCCCTGTTGGTCCCCGGACCCCATTTTGAAAAGCACTGCTCTAGTGCGTATATATAATTTTAACATTTTACAAAGAGCAGTCCACTAGCTAGTGACCGTGACATGATAAGCTGACAGCCTTAATTGTCTCAGATCCACAGTTTGATGCCTAAGCATGAAGATGTCCTCTCAAGTCCCTCCTCAAACTGTTCTCTGCACACTTTCCTTTTTATATTCTGATGTTTTTTCCACCCCTACTCTTCCTCCTTCTCTTCGTGGTTCCCTTCGTTAGAATGATTTGTTTACCCACAATTCCCCTGGGTAATTAGTGCTGTGATAATAACTAGTGTTGGAAACAAACACGCCCACTCACTGAGCATGGCGCGCGCGCACACACACACACACACACACACACAGATGGATGAAAAACAAGTGATATAGGTTTAGGTGCCTGAGTAATGGTGCAAATTGACACTCCTGCTTTTGCATAGGGAGGAAAAGAAACTCAGCCAGGCCACCTTTTGATCATCAGAGAAATTGTGAAATTGTCATTTTTAGCAGTGAAACACAGTTTTTTGTCGTATCATTGAGGACAGGAGCAAACAAAGCAGGGCAGAGACACAGATTGAATTATCAGGCACCTCAGGATGGTAAAATCAGTCACAGCTGGTGATTGCTTGAATGTTGTATAATGAAAGGGAAAAAACACCTACAAAGAAATATACACATTTTGTTCTGTGGGGTGCCCTCTATAAAAACAAAAGAAATGATGCTGCCTTTCAAAAAGTAAATTGTTAGAAAGAAATTGGTTGAATTACTGGAACTGTTGTCAAACTCCTCTTGGTAGCATTGCCAGGATTGAAGGACTGAAGAAAACACTATGTGGGATGCTACTCTGATGGACATGACCACCCATTCCTCGTGGTCTGCCTTTTTCATGTGCGGTTTGTCCAGCTTTAGAGTTGGAGCAAAGACTGACAAGACTTGAGGGGATTTCACCAACAGGAAGAGAGAGGACTTGAGAGAATGGCTGTTGCTACTAGCTTACAAGCAAGCATCAGGATATGGCACTTCAATAGATGATTTTTTTTTTTTTTTTCAGATAAGTCACGTTTTCTGAATTTGAATCTTCAGGGCTCTGTTTTTGTAGAGGTCCACTGGCACAGTGGAATTTTGGCAAAGCGCAGAGATGTTTCTCCTTGCCTGTGCCTGTGCGTGTTTGGCATTTGGTTTTGTATGGTTTTGTTGGTTTTAAATGATTGTATTTCAATCATCTGTTGAGATGCAGTAGAATTTGGTGCCATGGAGTTGCGTCCATCTACACATCACAAAATCATGCTTGTTTTCGTTTAGATATGTTTCTTAAGGTAGAAAAAAAAAAAATCTGTATATTGTTTATTCATTCTAAAGTGAAATGCTTATATGATATTTATCATCACCAAGGAACTTAGAGACGGGTTAACTACACCTACACATGTTAACTACACATGTTCAAGCGTGAATAAATTTAATTTGGAACGTGTTGGAGCATATTACGAGGAAATTCTGAATTTTTCATTTCCATTAATAACATAAACCTCACTTAGCCTAGCTTTTATACATTTTATATCATGACTATTTTCAAAGAAAAATTATGGCCTATGTGTTATTTACTACAACACACAGGTGTCAATTGTTTTTATATAAGTTATGATTTTGTAGCAACAATATTGTTTTTATCTAATAGTAATAAAAAAAAAACAAAACAAAAACGCTTAAATAAAGCTTCAGAATGTATAGTTCCCCAAATGAAAACTTGTTTATTTTCTGTGATATGACGAGGAGTTGTTGTTAATTTGACAGAGTTAATTTTTGGCAGAGTAATACAGATAAAATAATGTGGCACTATAATAACTGGCCCTAGATATTGGATATCAGTGTCCTTGATTACTAATAATCGGTGTTAGCCTTGAAAAATCAATATTGGTTGATCCCTAGTAGTGAGCATAGACTGAAGCAAGGCCCATGCAAGGCTGTGGCTTACAGTGATTTTAAATCAGCTAAGAGGCAGTGTTGGGTACAACACAAAGTAGAGCTTAAATAAAATAACACAATAGTGGCTCACCCAAGCTGCAGATCCCATCATGCAGTACCTACACACACATCAACACCTAACAAAAGCAGGCATCCCAGCTCATTATCTCAGGGCTGTTTATTGTTAAAATGGGTCTTTGGCAGCGCTCCTGTCCTCAGGGCCACATGACAAGTCGCTTTGGCTACATTAGTTTCAGGGTGTTTGCAAAATTGCATCAAAGTAAATCTAAGACTCGTCTAGAACATACGCAATGCTGTCAGGCCGATATCACCTCTGAAATAAATTTGACAATGAAAAGAAACTATTGTCCTATGAAAATATTAATTGTAAATTAGGGATTGATAGATGTTGATTTTGTAGGACCGGTGATTTCTGCTGTTTGAAAGACGGTCTCTGTTGATAGTACCAGGTGTGTAATATGTGTGGAATTCAAAAGATTACGATGTGCATGCGAGCATGTGTATCCAGGCTGGAAACCTTTGTGTTCACTCCTGCTAAAGTCTCTCTACAGAACATAGAAATGATGGATTGGAAGAAAGAAAAAAGGAGACAGGAGAGAAATAAGAGAGAGAGAGAGGGAGAGAGAGAGAGAGAGAGAGAGAGAGAGAGAGAGAGAGAGAGAGAGAGGGAGAGGAGCCCCTGCTGTGTTTCCCATCAGGAGGTGTTCCTCTCCTCACTGGTTGATTTATTCTCTCCTCGCCTTCATGTCCCCCTTTCCATTCCCCCTATTTCCTTCCTTTTATTCTGTCGTTCTGTCTTGTTTCTGTGGGCAGCTGGTGAACACAGTTATCAAAGCTATTTAAAAAAGGCGACAGACAGACAGACATTCAGACAGACGGGGTTGTTAAAATGACTCACCAGTGAATCTGAGTTTTTCATCTGAAGTAATTCTTAAGTACACTTTTCTCTTTTCCACGTTTCTTGTATATGAATTCAGGTGGGATTTAATGTTGATGCTTTTCAGCATCAGCTGTGAGGAGTCTCACAGAAAATGTCTTTTATTTCAAGGGTGTGAGGCCAGGCATCTCAGCACCCTGACCAAATAATTGGTTTTGCTCAGCCAGTGCTGTCCCCAGACATTTGGGGGCCTGAAGCAAAAACTCCTTTGGGGGCTCTGTCTTTTCCCATGAATAGATCAATATAATAATAAAAATAATTATAATTTTAGGCCTAAAACATGAACAAGCTGTCTGACACAAGCCCACAATACTTTGTAACATTCTGTTTTGACCTGTTTTTATGTGTTTTCACTTCAATATAGACTAAAGATCACACTATTTTTTCTAACCTTTTGAAACTCCAGAGCATGGGGGCTTTCAGGTGATTTCCTGCTTATCATTTTTTCTTTTGTTTTTGAAAGAAAATTATGTGAATTTTTTTCAAGTTTCCAAAAAACCCAATCTGATTGGTTATGGGAACCCTATATTGAGGAAGGGGATGCCCTAGGCGTTTTGCCTGATGTGCCTAGTGCGCCCAATGGCTCTGTGTTCAGCAACCTTATCAACCCCCCAAAATATATGTAATCCTAATTATATCCTGTGGGACAGTAAAAAATCTGATTTTTTTGCCACATTAAAGTGCAGATGGCTGTGCTGTAGGCAAATCAACTTTTTCATGAGTTCAGGGTAAGAAATGCACAGAGAGGAAAAATGCTTACACTGTACAAACAAATTGTGAGGTGAAAATGTACCTTTGATGCATATACCAAAAATAAAGTCACAAAAACAGTGGGTAGACGGATGCTTTTTGATTTATGTTGTTTATTACATTAATGATGTTGGTGTTGTGAATGTTTTTTTCACAGTTCAAGTACTGTTGTAATCAATCCTGCTCAACTGCAGGGCTCTTTCCTTCCATATTACTTACTAATTGTTTGACATTTTAGGGCTAACATTGTACGTTTACACTGACTGGTAGCCTTGAACCACCTGAGGCCAACTTTTAAGAAGTTTGCATTAAATAAATAGTAAAAGTTTTAAGTGTGGACTGATGTCTCATCTGTTGACTTGGTGTAAATGCCAAGTTCCTCCAGAAGTCAAACCTTTAGTTGAGTCCCAAAATGAATCTAACTTAAACTTCTCAAAGGAAGGGCTTGCTGAAAATGCTCATATTCAGCCAGTGTTTCTGCAGGTCATGAAAAAGTCTTAAATGACATTTATCCTTAGGGTTAGGCCTTACCTTAGGCCTTAAAGACTTTAAAGGACTGTACTGATGATTTTGAATGTTTGGCCTGTTTACTACAGTCTTTCATATTTTATATTGCAACAAACCATTTTGCAAATCATGCATACAGTAACATTTAATCAAAATCCCACCATTTTAAAAATTTGAATTTTGGGTTCAAACACCCATCTTACAATGTTCTTCTTCTGCAGCTAACAAAGACATCATCAGTCATAAACAAGAGAACTAATAATTTGTGAGACTGTTTCATTCCGCAAATCTCAAGTCATCAAAACACAACGGTGCTGCTGCTTTTAGGGAAACGAGTGTGGACGACTTTATTACTTTAATGGAATACTAGTATGAAGAAAGCTGGAAGTCTCTGAAAGTTATTTTTCATATCGTAGTGGAATGACTGGAAACCAGTGGCTAGATAAAAGGGAGGAAAAATTATATCAGAGTTTCCTAAATACGACAGCTTGCTTTGAGAAAAGATTAGCAGAAATGTGAAGGACATACATTTTGAAGTTATTAGGCTAACCATGCATCACTGGTATAGCCCTTTAACATCCACATCAACCAATAGTGCTGTCTTAATCAGTGTATTGAAACAAAAGTGTGTGTTTATATATGACAGTACCAACACACAGAGCATTCATTCATTGTCATTTGTCTATGGCAGAGGTTTGTTGCCAGCCAATCATTTAGCTTTCAACCACATTCAGCTGCTCCTAGGCAGCCCCATTACCCCTCCCTCCATTCATTCCCTACCAGCGCCACAAGTGTGTGTGTGTGTGTGTGTGTGTGTGTGTGTGTCTGTGTAATTTGCCATATTTGATCCGTCACACCTGTTTATGTGACCTTGTAACCTTGGGAAGCAGGCAGTTTCTACATGTGTCAGAATGTGTTTTGGAAAGGGAGAGATGTACAGCGCAGTGTACGGTATTTATTTATGTGTATGTGTTTGTGTGTGTATAGATGCATGTGTGTCTGTTTCTCATTCTTGCACCCGTTACCCATCACCCACCTCCCTCCCAGCGCTGGTTGGTTGCCACGGCTACAGTGTCGCCTCTCCTCCTCATGTTGCTATGAGACTCGGACCGACAGACCTGAGCTGAATGACAATGTGTCTCTGGCTCCGGCAAGAGGCCTACGACAACCAATGAGAGACGATCTAGACAAGTGGTTCCCAAAATGGGGTCGGGGGACCTCCAGGGGTGTCTGATGGGGTTGGCAGGGGGTACCCGGCAAAATGAGAAATAGCTCAAATTGACCTCAATGACAGACTGTGCAAGAATGACTGTTTCTCTGTGCTAAATCATAACTTAAACAAAAATATAATGGCAAGAGGGTTTGAGATATAATGGATAGCAATCTGGGGGCTCTTGATCCTCATGGTTCATGTTTGGCTCATGGCTCATGTTTGAAAACATTTTCATCTTCTGTACCCCCAAGGTGACTCTCATTAAGCCCTGGACCCCCACTTGAAGTTTCTCCACATTTCTCCAGTTATAGACTCAGTATGGTAAAATCTAAGGCAGAGGTGTAAGTCTGTTTCAATTAAAGAGCAGCTAACAATTACACTTGGTGTGCATTAGTTTTCTGTGATATGTAATACTCACCATTTGCCATATTCTCATTCTATTTTTTGTGATATATCAGCTGCTGCAAAGATCCAATTTCCCCACAGGGATCATTAAAGTTTAATTTTTATCTTATCCAAATGTTAAGGAAACAGAACAATCAGAAAGAACTGTGCAAATGAATTAGACGGGCTGTCTCAAGGCAAACTGTGGAAACCCCTTTGTTCTGGGCTGCGGCTCCCTTGTTGGTTTAGCAAAGATTCACTTGAACTTGACTTCAACCTTGGAATCATCAGCCTAAGTGAGAGGTCACCTGGAGAACTTCTTATCCTGAGGTTGATCTCCTGAGGCTGTCAAAACATTAGCTGTGTGCTTCCTGTTGGAAAATACCTTACACCTGGTAAATACTGTTCACTCAGCTTTCAGATGGAAAACACTTCTAGAAAATACTTTGACTTGCGAATTTGGAGTTTAGTGATGGACTCGGTTCTTTTCCTCCTCATTAAAGTCAGTGTTATATTGTTTGTCTGCTTTGTTCAACTACCTTCAAATGGAAGCAATTACTGTGTTTATATAAACCTTAATAATTGGGTTGTTTGCCCACGTGCAGCAATGATTTGATTACTCAAGTGTAAATGAAAAAACTTACCCACAATCCGGATAAGCGATCAAGAGAAATCTATGTAAGGCAGCTAGAGTTCGCCTGTAGAAACCTGAATACTGTGCTATGTAAACCCTAAATGGTAGTTGAAGAATGCTTATGATTTTTGTTAATATTACATCTGATGAATATAAGGAAAGGAAAAACACATGTGCTAACCCCCGTTGGGAAAACCCCTACAAAAGAGGCTGGCTGACTGCTGCGAGGCCTCAGGCTGTGACTTAACTGACGCACTGCCGTCACAGTCCATGGAATGTTGAAGGGTGGGAGGAAAACCTGATTATTGGAAAGTGCGTGGATTCAGGGTTTTTCAGGTAACACATAAACATGTTACCTGATGTCCTGCCATGACCCGGTTACTCACAGTAATTTAGTTTCTTGTGTGCATGTAAATGCACTGACTGACATCGATGAAAAAAGGTTATGACAGAGCTGATGTGGGCAGGATGTTTTGGGCATTGTATTCCTAGAGCCATAAAGGTTTTCTTTTTGTTACTTAAGTTTGCATACCAATTCAATTTGTATGCTATTTCTTTGATGCATTTTGTAAATCAAGTGCTTATTTAAAGGTAGTAAAGTAACGCAGATTCCTCTTCCATTGACTAGGTGGGGTGGCCACTGTCAATTTGATGGAACAATTTCCTGTCCCATGTTGTAATTACTGTTTCAATGGCTTTGTATTTCTGGCAAAAACACTTAACCTGGAAAGACACTCAAAAGTTTTTATGCATGAGGTGACTGAACATGCCAGATCTTCAGAACAACAAGGACCGTTATGTTTCAGGGCAGAACAAGCAGTTTGAAAATATGCACCTTAATTACAGATGACCTCCCTGGATCTGCCACTTCTGTAAATCATGTGTGCCAACTCACTCTTCCTCTGTCTTTGTGTCTCTCTCCAGGAGTTGTTTACGGCGGAGTGTAAGTTTAAGGAGTCGGTGTTTGAAAACTACTATGTGATCTACAGCTCTATGCTGTACAGACAGCAGGAGTCAGGCCGGGCCTGGTTTCTGGGCCTCAATAAAGAAGGACAAGCCATGAAGGGCAACAGGGTCAAAAAGACGAAACCAGCCGCACACTTCCTGCCTAAACCTATAGAAGGTAACATGCACACATCACATCTACACAAAAATCACGGCAAAAACATTTATTTGATATTCCCTTTCAAATAGGACTTCAGTTTTGGTTTTTAAATATTTAAAGGTTTAAGTCCCACAATGCAACAAGAAGTTTCTATTTGAATTTTGGAATCTTCAGTACCCCCAAAATCCTAAACATCTGCCTGTTAAGGTTAGAGAAGGCTGCAAGACTGTTTTAAATGTTGCTAAATGACAGGTCTGCAGTGTGCCTGCAGTCAGGAAGCTTGACACTAGGCAAAAGGACAGATATGAGTCTTTACACACGTGAATTTGAAAGATCACACACTATCGGACTTCAGTGCAAATATAACTACAAAATAGATGCTGTGTTGTTTTGTGATTCAGGCTACCAGTTATACTTATATTACAAATGTATTTTGACATAACATTGTTACAAGGATAGCATGAATAAGACTTTTGTATGATAATTGTTTCATGTAATATATAATGTTGTAATTTTGACTGATCCAGGCATAAGGCCATCTTATGATATTTATTCCCTCAAATAAAACTGATTTGAGCCAGAGGAGCTGGGAATCTCAACAGCTGTTAATTCTACGAGCAACTTATCTTCCAGTCATTCTCCTTTTTCTTCCCCTTTGAGTTGAACTCCCACCGGCTGTTGCCAGTGTCTTGGCGAGTCCAACATACTTGAAGAACTTGGAAGTTGTTGTTTTATTTTGGTTTACTATTCACATATAGTTTTAGTGTTAAATTCAGTCAAGTACAGCAATCTTAATAATAACCTTAACACACCTTACAACAACCTCAAAATGATAGTTCACATTCCTACAGTATTTCCTATTTGCTGTTCCATGTCCACCAGGTCTGGTTTGGTTATTCCTTCCCTGTCATGATAGTGAGAGCTTCAGTGTGAAAGTGTGCTACTGAAAAATGAATGACAAGATGCAGACCGCAAAACAACACGATTTTTACAGACTATCAAAATGACAGAACTATTTTGTGCTGTAGCACCACTACTGAAGTATTTTGGAGCCGTTCACTCCTGGTGAAGCTCCCATTCTTGCGACAGGGAAGAATATAATGGACCAAACTTGGTGGCTGCATTACACTCAGAAAGCAGCAAATAGCGCCATGGGTAAAAATCCAAGCTATCACTGTAATAAACTGAGCACATACGCATTAACCTCTCTGTCTCTACTGATTCTCTTTTTATTTTCTCTCCCCACTGCCCCATCCTCTCTGTTCTTCCCTTCATCCATTTTAATATTTCCCTTCTTTTACCTCTTATTTCCATTCCTCGCTCTCTCCACCTTCTTTGATCCCCTTATGCTCACCTCCACTTTTGCCCCCCTTTTTTCCCTTTTCCTCTAATCTTTCCTCTATCTTTCATTCTTTTTCCATCCCTCTCTCTCCCTTATTTTCTGCTCATCCTCCCCTCTGCTCCTCCAGTTGCAATGTACAGAGAGCCTTCATTGCATGACGTCGGGGAGGCGGTGCCTAAAGCTGCCGGAGGCCCGCCTTCGAAAAGCACAACCAGCGAGCCGGTGGTCATGAACGGCGGCAAGCCAGTCAACAAGCCTGACAAGGAGGCGACATAACCTCGCCCCCCTCCTCTCCCCCCCTGGCCAACCAGAGGCCAGGAAAAGCCAGAGACTCCTCCCACTGCTGCACTCTAACAAAAAAGAAAAAGAAAAACAACTCTCGCTCCGACTGGCCAGCAGTGGGGTTGCACATCCCGCCACCCCTCTCTCCCAGTTGGATGGATCCAGTATAGTGGGGCAGGGCCACAGGAATAGAGTGCTCCAATTGGCGGGCAGGGGGGAAGAGGAGGAAAACAAGGAAATAGTGGGAGGAGGAGGAAGAAGAAGAGTTAAGTCGAGTGAGGCTAGTGCCAGCCAGATTTTGGGACTGGGCCAGTGGAACGCCCTAGCTAAGTGATACAGAATGCCTTTTTAAAAATATGACAAAACAACAAAAAAATAGCCTTTACTGGTATTTTTCTGTGACAATCTGTAAGAATGAGGCCCCCCCTTTTCTTCTCCAGGTTTTTTCCTTTGCCAGGTAGCCTTGCTTGCTGATGGCTACACACACACACACACACACACACACACACACACAAACACACAGGAGCACACACACGCTTCAAGTAACACCCAAAGTCCATCACTTGATTTCTCTCTGTCTCTCTCTTTCTTTTTTTCTGATTAATATCTCTCTTTTTCTCTATAGTAGTCTACCATTAGGCGAACAAAATCACTTCAAACATCTTACTCCTTCCCACTATTCGTCTGCTGGATTTACAGTATTTAGAATAGGCTACAGATAAAAAAAAAAAAAAAAAGATTTGAAAGAATGCCAAATATTGGACCAAACACTGATGATTCAGAGGACATTAAATCATCCATCAATCAACCTATTACAGTTTATTAAAGGACATTTTGTGTAACGGTTTGTAATGGAATGTACTTGAGAAAAGAGGGTACTGTACATTACATACAAAGCTAAGTCCTGATATTATTGAGCTTTGAAATGTTCTGAATTTTGATTTCATATAAACTGTTTCAAATTCAAGACTTCTTCAATGTGGGGTATGGTATAAAAGACAGAATTCACTGTTTTATTACCAAATAGGTTAAAGCATGTTTGTCTTTTCATTATTTCTCTATTATCTATTTGTTTGGTGTTTATTATGCTACACACACAAAGCACTAGTGATTATCTGGCTAGATTGTTGTACAGATGCAAAAACAATAACAGACCCTTTTAATTTGCCTTTTTGATTTCTCTGATAACCTTGTTCTTCTGTTCTTTTCCTAACACTTTAATTTCCAAACCGCTGACAGGAATGTAGCTGGAAAAAATGAAGATATGCTGAAAGATTATATGAAGTATTTTGGAGATCAAGATGTTGGGTATTGTTGCACAAGCCAGTGTGTAGGTGGGGTCATCCATCGCAGTTGGATGTATTGTTATGTTGAGTGCTGAATGCAGAATGATTTCCATGAATTCCAGTTGTGGCAACACTGAGTATAGGGGGACATGCAAGGTGTCCAAGCACCATAGTAGCTGTTGCTGTGATTTACATGGAGTAGCATAGCTGACACTGTAGACTGAGGTTTATTCAGTCTGTGTCCTAAACCTCAAGGCAGGTCACAGGACGTTAGGAATCATCTTAAAGAAAGCGATTTCTAAAGGACCATACCAGTGATTTTGCATGTTTAGCGTAATATCTACAAAATGTATATACTTCACGTTTCTGCTAATCTTTTCCCAAAGCAAGCAGTCTTATTTTAGAACTCAGAATATCAATCCTCAACCAGTCAGCCATCTTTTATCCAGCAATTGGTTTCCATTCATTCCACTATGATATGAAAATTAACTTTCAGAAGTCTGTGGTTTGTGAATAGCAATGACTTTGTTAGCTGCAGAAGCAGAATATTATAAAGTGGGTGTTTCAACCAAAAATTAAAAATTGAAAATATAGGGATTTTGATTATATATCATTAAATCTATAGTACCAGCACATGATTTGTAAAATTTGTAAAAAGCTTTATTGCCATGTAAAATATGGGTAAATTGTCGTAAATGGGCCAAACATTCAAAATCACTGGTATAGTCCTTTAAAATACATTTTATTTCTACTGCCTTCCCAAGTACTTGCAATGTGAGGTCAGGCTAATTATAGGGTAGCAGGGTAGTAGTGTACTGAGAACAGGGTAAACAATGCTAGATTAGCCTGCACATTAGCCTGTGAAATCACTGAGGGCTACTAAAAAGAGTATTTAGACAGTGGTTTTTGTAGTTAAGTCTGAAAACCACTGCAGAGTTGCTGCATTTGTAGTTAGACAGCCAACACCAAAAAAACACATAGCGATTCCAATGTTGTATCAAGCTGTAATCAAATTAAAACACAGAATGAGGGGAATGTGCAAAATGGAGAAAATGACAAGGCAGGAAATCAAATGCCTTGGAGTGACATGAAACCAAATAGATTCCCACGCGCTCTCGAAGGCTTGTTTGCCCTCTCACTGTGACAGTCAACGTGACGCCAAGCTGTTCTGGACCTGGAGCTGGTTCTGCACCCAAAGCTCTCTGTTAGCTTGTCTTTCTTTGACAGCTAGACTAGAGGCTTGTTTGGGCCAATTAACTCCTCCGAAAGTCGAACCAGTAGTTGGGTATCTCACTGAGGAGATAGTGTATACTGTGAACCCACCCCTGCATGCTGGTGTCAGTGATGGTTTGATGAAGATGGGTATATTCTATTATGCTCAGGATAACCAGGCTGCTACAGCAGGCACATTAGGCATGCGATATATCTACTTGAGGAATGAAAAAGGAAAGAAAGCTACTACACCATGGAGGCTGTGTGTCTCTGCAGCCGGAACTATTTTTGCCAGTGGACTGTTTATTTTCTCTGTACATGTGAAAGCACAGCCCGTTTACCCAAAATGGCCTATTGAAAATGCCTGTCACATGCATAACCCATTAAAAATGTATTTTAAGTAGATTATTGAAACACTGTGTTAAGTTGCTGATGATGACCATGAATTGGTTAGTATTGGTCTAGGTGACTCATCAAAGACTTTGCCCATAGAACAGACAAAACGTCATTTCTTCAGAAATGAAAAAAACTGGGTGATTAATCCTTGTCGCTGTCGACTGCAAACTGGCACCAACTCTGATTAGTCATTTCTCCGGTGTGACATGTTGCATCACACTTTGAAGACCAGTTGGATTTGGGGAACACACACACTATCCAAGATCTAACACCATGCAACACCCAAATCTTGTATAGATGAACTCTCATGCCACTACAAAACACACACTCAGAACAAACCTGGAGGTAGAGCATTTTTCTTTGCACACCTCTACATTTTTGTACTCCTGTGGTCAACTCTAGCTCTTACTGGTCTCCATTCAGATTCGAGTGGTTGCCAGCCTCATACTAGAGATCATCTAGTGTGGTCTTGCAAATGAGTGGTGATGCAAAATTATGGCTATAGTCAGCCTAAAAGTCGTGTAATGTGTTCCCAGCATTAGCTATACTTTGTGTTCCCTGCAAACACCCTTGACTACGCTCATGAACTGAACCACGATAGTTCTCTTGATGGTCTAAGTGCATCTCTGGGAGTGTGTTGTCATATTCTGGACAGTACTGGACTGACTCCTTAGGGTCTAATTTTAGCCTTGGAAATACATTTGTTTAGGAGTAAGTATCAACTCTAAGACCATCTCAGCCTGGATGCTTTGGGTAGTCATGCACTGATACTGGTTTTGGGCTGCTGGTCCTTAACTATTCTTTTGTGAGAATATCACTGGAGACTGCATATGTATACCTCCACCAAGACCATGTAATTGCCAAGATATGTCAGTTCCCTATGGAGATTCACCAAAACTTAATCATGTCCACTGCCAACAAACCCCTGTAGACAGTGTAAAAAGCTAATCTGGGCCTCCTGTGACTAATCCTTCCACAAAGTTTCATGATGTTACTGCATTTTTATGTGAAGCCACACCCACTGCCACACTTCACTTTGGCTAGTCAGCATGAAAACGTATTCCTTGGCCCATGATCAACCATTCCACCAAGTTTCATGAAAATCACTGCATAGCTTTTTGAGATATCCTGCTAATACACAAATAGACAGAATGGGGGCAAAAATAACCCCTCCAACCCCACCGGTGGAGATAATTAACCAACATACCTGAATGAAACCTAAATATATACATCATTCAATCAAATCGCCTGATGCTATCATTCAATTACAAGAGCTGGTGAAATTTCTGTAAAAGGAAAACACTGGTGTCTTCTAAAATGACAAAACCACAATACCGATACTCAAAATTTGTTAGTACTTTAATTAATTACTGCTGTTTTCATTATCCAAAAGTGGTATTGGTGCACTTCTACTTTAGTTAGCCCCAGCCTGGGCTGTTTCTAGCAGTCTGAGTGCCTCTTACCCTTAACTGAGCTCATGCTAAATGCTGAGCTTTCCTGAGCTCCAGTGGGGCTTTACCTAAGATTTCCAAGTGCTGAAAGTATTGAAGCTCAATCCCAGGATTGGCAATTTGCCAATAGCTCTGTCCATGTAGCGTGGTTTTAAGGACATTGTGGGACAATGATCACAAAGAAGTCTTTCGATTGCTGTTTTGTGCTTGTCTCAAGTCAAAGAAATGTGGATCTAACGTTTATTGACCGTTTGTCGTGTCATGCCATAGAGTAGATTTGTTACTGCGTACCTTCTGTCAGGAAATGATAAAAAAAAAAAAAATAGTGTGACTTACAAGATGCGCTGACAACCTGATCTGCAAGCCCCCTTGTTTAAGATTTGTCTTCTTTAATGTCGCCGACGTCTGTGTCTAATCAGAATCTTTCTAGAGCA
Organism: Myripristis murdjan; assembly: GCF_902150065.1. Lineage (NCBI taxonomy): Eukaryota > Metazoa > Chordata > Actinopteri > Holocentriformes > Holocentridae > Myripristis > Myripristis murdjan. The sequence goes on along the minus strand of NC_043981.1, from coordinate 2,972,238 downwards.
GTCACGAAAGAAAGCGGCTGGTTTTGTACTTAGTGCTGATTGGAACATCCATTTGCAGGTACGATGGGTAACAGCACTACACTGAGCTGACAGGTCACCAACTGCTTTTCGCTGAATTCAAATTATTAAGCAGCCAATTTGTCTGATGCTGGAGCTGGGAGAGGAATATGATTGACTCAGTGAGGGAACCAAATCCTCCTCCTGTTAGAGAGGTCCAGCTTGTTAGGTTAGCTGCAGGCTTCAGTTCCTGTGAAAGGAGCCATTGTAGATCTGTAGCACATGCTGAAGTATTAATGATGGTTCAGGCAAGAGAAAAATGCCTGGTTTCCTGGCTACTGACCAAAGACCCTGTTACAATAGTGTTTCCAGGCGGAGGATGGTCACAGTTCCTGGCTCAAGCAGGAAGGAGTAATTACTGTCATCATCTCCTGAGATTTTCTCCTCACTGGTGGTTAGCCAGGTAGCCAAGGCTACAATTATGTGATATCTAACATTTGGCTCAGTGCAGGCAAAGTAAAGCTGATTTAAATAAAAATGAGCATTTGAGCAAGTACACAACATCCCACTTCCTTTTATTTTCCTGCTTATAATTGGGGGATCATACGTCCCTGTTTCCTCGATGCTTTATCCCCAGCTGCAGCTGTCCCTAGAAGGAGAATAGCAAATGAGCGCAAACTTATTTTTAAAGAAAATAATAAAAACAAAAAATAAGATAACAAAAATAAAAAGATGTTTGCCCGAAATAATTAGAAAATTAGTTCACATTACTTTAAAATTACTGCAAAAACTAGCAAGCAAAACAATCAAATTACAAGAAAACTATTTACAATTACTAGATGAAAATGATCATAAAATGATCAACCAAAAAGTAAAACAAAGACAGAAAATTACCAACCAAAACATTTTGAGAAAAAAAGCCCACCCAGAGGCTCCTGGGTGTCAAAAGGTCAAGAGGGTTGTACCATTTTTGTCTGATTGTCTGAACATGTCTACTGTGTTTAGCATTTTTCAGCAAATCACAAAAGTCTTTGGATTTGCTCCCAAAAATCTGGTCACTTTAACTCATAACCTACCACTTATTTACTCAAGATAGACATACATGTAGCCATCATAGAAGTCCTACTTTTTTATGCATGCATCAGTGGACTGCCGTTGTTTTGTGGCTCCATCTCCTGAATGAAACTGCCTTTACCGTCTTCTCAGAGGACACAAAATGGCCGACCATGGTCTGGCAATTAATGTAGGCCAAGTTGGCTCATGTGACCTGACCTGAAGTCCTGGCCCAGTTTGGAGGCATGGTAGGTGCATGGGGAAGCTCTATGGTGGCTACCACTATACTCACGATGTAGCTCGTTTCCCTCAGGTTTTTCTTTGCGGCTTTTATTCCAACTGAAATCATACACAAAGGACTGCCTTATTATGTCAAGATCTCTTACTATACACTAAACGCTCTGTCCTCCCCACTCTCTGTTTTACTGAACATTCATCAGCACACTAACACACACTCTCACACACAAGCCAGATGGACGCACACACTTAATATTTTTCAATTATACTTTGATCCCCCAACTTCTGTTCACTGTAACTATACTAGCTTTCTGCTCGTTTTGTAATCATGCAGCCAGAGAAGGTATCTATCCACCGTATTCTCACTTCAGCCACCCGCCCCTCCTCTCTGTTTGTCCGTTTCCCACTTGTTGCATGATTTTAAAAAGAGGAAGGATGACGGGGATAATGCATGTGGTAATGTAGGCTACTGTATGTGTTATCAAAAACAAAACAACCATTTACAGTGTAGCACCAGTAAAACGTTGCCTCGGGCTCTTTGCTACCATCGATTTTACACCGGCGAAGAGGCTGCGGTCACATTTACATACACAGTCTTTGTCTCCCATTTTCTAGACTCAAGTCTAATCCATTCAGTGCCTAATGGCATCAGAAGCAACTCACAGAGACAAATTGATTGTTTTTTGAAGAGTAATCTGTCACTGCAGCAAAGGAGCAGGAGGAAGAATGCATCAAACATGGCTCAATCACAGCACTAATGCACGGCTTACAGTACGGGGAATGTTTTCAGCAGCGTACCAATATTTGATTTGGCTGCACAAATTAAACTTATGGACGAACACACAGGGACAAGCAATGTTTGATATATTCATTCTGTGCTTCTTGTTTTTTTTTTTGTTTTGTTTTGTTTTGTTTTGTTTATGTTGTTTTTGTTTTTTGTTTTTTTTACAATGATGGATTAGGGCTCAGTTAGTTATTTTTGACATTGGTAGAAATAGATGGTGGAGCCTGGAGTCTAGAAACAGCAGAAGACGACTGTGTATGGCTACATGTTCAATTTCAGTGTTGACTGAATGGATGGGAATGTAATTTTGCTCACATTTGCTATGGGATCTGTAAAAAAAAAAAAAAAAAAAGATTTGGAACTGCGAACATAATCCTGACAGTGAACACACAAGCAGTGCAAAGACATGAAGAGTGACACGTTTAAACAAACCCAGCCACTCCAGAGATGGAACACTAACACATATGACAAGTGTGGACGTGCATGTGCTCTCGTTAAATCTGATCGGGAGAGTCAGATCTCACAAATGGTGATGAAAAGTGTAGCCGCTCCTCATGTGATTGTCACCGACAGTTTTCTCGCCGGTGTAAAGCAATGTTAGCAATGAGGCAAAAGCAAAAGGACACTGGTGCTATCCTTAAAGGAGTTTACTCTGTCTGTCAGCAAATGTACAGTTATCTTTACATACATATTATGCAAAACGAGTTTGTCTGCACTGTACAGTTTGTGTCCAATCCATTGTATACACACAAAAAAAACCTGATATTGAATAAAGGATTTATAGAAAGGAGCGCTGGTCGGACTGATTTACTACATAACAGCTCATATCCCATTCATTCTCATATGCATTTATCTATAAATGGATATCAGTTCCTGCATCCTGTTGCTCATCCATCTATGAAAAAATTAGCACTCTCAAGCTTACTCAGCCTTTTATCACTTAGTGCCCATCCACCAGTATCACACCTGGTGGCCTTGTCAATAAAGTATCTGAGTCCATTCATGCTTTGAGTGGAGCTCCTTCTCTGGTTTTATTACCAAGCCATTTCAACAGCAATAAATTAACTGACTCTGCTAAGCAAAGGTACTCTGTTGGTTCTGTTGGATCCCACTTTTTTTCTCCAAAAAAATCTTTCACTTTTGTCACTTTATCGTGTATTTGAAGTGTTTTTGACGCCGGCTCATATACTTTTACTCAAGTGCAGTATGTTTTCTCTTAATAATTGTATTTTACAGCATTTTTAATCGCATCCTTTGCAGAATGCAAATATTATAGCCTCTCTAGAAGTACTGCAGACACTAGCCAATTGTAAAAACATGTCAATAAGCATGTGGAGGAAATGTTAACTAGCTCTGACATTAAATGCTAAAATTGTAGCCGTGATAGTAACTTAGTCCAACAATCATACCAGTGTTTTTGCATGTTCAGTGTAATGTCTACAACAAATTACAACAACATGTACATACTTCTCACATGATTTGCAGAATGGTTTGTTATAATGTAAAATGACAGTAAATTATAGTAGACAGGCCAAACATTCAAAATCAGCAGTATGGTCCTTTAACATCCATCCAGCTACAGTGTTATTGGTCTGTATTTGCTTCATTGTTTTCCACACAGTTTGTTAGCTAATATTCCAAGAAAAAAAAACTTTAAACATTTACAAGAAAAAAAACTCTCTGCAATTAAAGTGGTTAATTTAGGAGGAAAAAAATCCACAAATTTATCACAAATTTAACAGTTATCACAAATTTGAAAATGAGTTTTCCAGGCTTGGAAATTTTTTGGGACAATGCTGAAAGTTTTGGGAAGGTCATGCAAAACATTTTAGTGATGATGTTAAGCTTAACAAATGGAGACAAATTCTGAGAAAGGAGAACGATCGAGATATTTTATGTCCTGGATATCAGCTCTCGTATGAATCTAGGAAACCAGCCAATCAGAGTCAAGAGATGTGGTGGTTGCTATGACACACATTTTGTCTCTCACACTCAAAATTGCCTCCTTTGATTTACACATTACACCGCAGAAATACGCTCACGGATGCTTGGCATGTAGTTATGGAAAAGTCATCAAAATGCTGTGGAATTTAATTAGCAAATAAGTGTAGAGACCCTGACAGCAAATGTAAAAGCCTTCATAGTCTGACTGCAGGCCGACACTTGTTTACATGGAAATGTCACAGACTATTCCTTCAAGGAAAAATTCAGCAACAGAACAGGAGAGCTAGTGTGAATGTGGCCTTTGCTGGGGTGCATCTAACTTTAAGGAGTGGGCTCAAACGGGGAGCACCGGGGCAGAAAATGACCCAGAAGAGACAGAGACGTATACACAGACAGCAGGAGAGAGAAAAAGAAAAACACAGAGCCAAGTATGATGGGAGCATGAAAACAGCCTGTCAGCCTGTCAGACAGACAGATAGTGAGGCAGAGTGGTAGAAAGACAGCGAGGGAGACACATTCAGACAGGCTGACATGCAAGGAAAAAAAAAAAAACAATAAAAAAACCATACTCACACACATATCCCCTGGCCTGCTGTAAATGATAAATGAAGCTGCCAAATAATTGAGCAGCACTAATTAAATTTTGAATATGTAAATTTAATGTAAATTTGTTTTCACTTCAAGGGCAACGGTGTGTTTAATCAGTGAGACGAGACACTTATATCCAGCTGTGGCTACTAATGTTAGTGGTGGTAACTGCTGAAATGCTACCAGTTGAGCTTCTCAAGGTCTTTGAAATGTTAACTGGATTGAAGATCAACTTAATGACCAAAATAAAGAAAACCAGACAACATCCTGTTTACAGCTGAAATGAGCTAATGACTGTTGTGTTACTGTACGGGTGGGATCGCTGAATTTCAGTGTCTTTCAGTCTGCAGCTGCTGTATTCAGTGTGTTTACATGCACACAAGAAATCAGGTTACTGTGAATAATCAGGGTATAGTTTTTACTCTCCAGTTTTTGCTGTCAAGTTGTAAGGGTATGCATGGCACAATAGCTGAGAAATCTAGCTGCCTTTGTTGATTTCTCATAATCCAAATCGACTTTCTTGTTAACATGGCACTTGAGAAGTCAGGTAACTGTCGCACAAGGGGGTAACTAACTCGATTATTAAGGTCCTGAGTCAACCATGGGTTTACCAAAATGCTTCATTGAATTGAATTGGGGAAATCTGTGATCTACATCAGCTGGTTAATCTGACCCTTTTATCTCAAAGTTGCCATACCTCCCTGTACTGATGTCGTTAAGCTTGTTGGCGAGCCTTAACACTGAGGAGCAGCAGTTTGAGTCCGAGCTCGTCCCACATGTGCAAGCTCTTCACCCCTCCCACCCAAATCTCATGACCAGGGTGGCAAATTAGCTCCCCCACCCCAAAAACATGGGTAAATATTTGCAGTGGTGGATAGATTGTTTTAGTCCACCAGACACGGCTATGTCTTAAATAAAAGTTCTGTGGTGTGAAAAGACAGCTAACAATGAAACAGCAAACAATGACAACAAAGTAGAAACCCTTAAGAAAAGCAGATTATGTAATGAGAGGTGGTTCTTTACAGCACTTCTATATATGTATAGAATTAACTGAAAATGAAGACCTGAAAATTAGCAAAACATATTCTAAGACATTACAAGAAAACAGTTATTAAAGGTCAGATCAACTGGATCGATGTCAGATTTCTTGAGTTACAATGCTTGTGAAAAGCAACTGAACACCTTTCACGAGCATTTAAGGTCCACGGCTTGCTCAAAGTCACAAAAAATGCCTGTCAAAAAATGTTTTTATCGCAAAAAACATCTGAGTGACAGGCAAAATCTGGGCATCCATCAGAACACTGTGACAGGTAGGGCAAGGAGTTCATTTGCCACGCTGCTCACAACCATTGACAATATCGATATTTTTGTCTGAACCCGCCCCGAGACAGGAGCATAGTCACTGAGCCCGAACCCGAAAGGTGTTCTTTTTTGTGTCTGAACCTGACGCCAGCCCAAGATTTTGCTCGTCCTCCATCACTAGGTTACATTTACCCCCTGAAATAGCCTACGTGTTGCCTTCAGTGTCATCATAAACTCCAGCACTATACAGGAAGTTGCCCAGAACAGACAGTAGGTCCATAATTTTTCACTAAAATTACACTGACATGACTGAACCAAACTATTTCTAAATTTTTGTCCAAACCCGGTCCCTACGGGTCCCAACAGGTCCCAATGGGTCCCAAAAGGTCCTAATGGGCTCGGATTAAGTATTCACACTGTACTGCACTAATCCATCTGTCCATCACCACAGAAAAAATGTTGCTAAATATTTTTTTATCTATATCATGGCTGGTGTTTCTTCCTGCTTAGTCTTTTGGCTCCACCCATTCAGTCTGAACCGGGCCAATGAGACCATTTCTCCCTCCAGATCAGCTCTGCCTCTGAAAAAGGTTTGTTGAACTAAAACACCAATCTGCACAAAGCAACATGACAGATTCAAGCACATATCTTTTATTAAAAAGCAGCCAATTATAACAGGAAAGCAAAGTGAGTTTTTTCATTTTGTTATCACATAGGGCAGAAAATGTTTCGATTTCCCTTCTCTTTGATTAATTTCATTAAAACAGCGTCAACTTGGGATTTCTTGTCTCTTATCAGCTGCAAACGTGCACGTGCACGTGCACAGCTAGTTTGCCAGAGCTGAAGCAACGTGTTTGAGGTGGCATTGAGAGCTCACTTGAGAGCCTGTTTCTGTCTGCCTCATTATCATCAAAGGCAACAGGCGCGCCGACACATACTCACACCCACCCACCCACAAACACACACCCACACACACACAAAAGCACACGTCATAGATGGTTTTCTTAGTAATCATGGCCACTTCAAGCTGCTGTGTCCCTTATCACCGGTGTCGGCTGAAAATCCTCGTATCTCCAAACCGTCAGCTTGTTATCTACTTGACCTGTGTGTACTTTACAGTTTGTCCAGTGGCCTTTTCAAAGCATTTCCTCTGCCCAGGACTGCTGGGATTTTCTCATCCTACAGATGGGAATGGAATGTAATTGAAAGCTGCAAAAATATGGGGTTTTCACATGACAACAACATTATGTAAGGCAGTCTTGAAGTTTCATTATGTTGCCATAGCAACCAGGCTGCCGTCAATCACTCTCAGAGGTTAAGATCTGTTCCAACCCACTTTTTTTTCCTGAGTACTCTGCTTTATATGTCTTCTTATTGCTGTTCAGCTGGTTGGTGAATTTGTTTGGGTGCAGGTGCTGGTAGCTGACACGTTGTCCTCATATTAGGAATCACTACATTTGACCGTTTTCATGCCAGTAAAAATCTGTTTTAAATGAATTTTATTCTTGTCAGGGTGGAAATGCCTCTGAAAGTAAAACTATCCACTGAAACTCTGGAAAGAATGATGATTGTAAGGGCCTGCCATTTGTATCGTTTAAGAGGTTGACCACTCTGACTGCACCAAAAATAAATAAATACATAAATAAAGTAATATATATCATCAATATATCATCTATCTTTCATATAGCATATAGCTATAGATATATAGATATCTACATCTAAAGATAGACATTTGTATGTGTGTGTGTGTGTACATATATAGATGATAGATAGATAGATATAGATCGATATAGACAGATATATAGATATGTGTATATGTTCAGTATACATATATGCTTTATTTTATCTGCTCATTTTCCACATTTTCCCATTTCTTTATTACAGATAGATAGATAGATAGATATAGACATATATACAGATATGCACTCAGTAGCCATTTCCTCAGGTCCACCTGTACATTCTAGAGCAGTTCAATAAATTCTGCCTTCTAAGGTTATAATGTTCAGTTTGTGTTGACATTGTATAGAATGTGTCAATTTAATTCTGTGTTTATTATTGAGGTTGTAGTTCAGAGAGGTCTTGTACTGGGCTACATTATATTGAAAGGTGTTTCTCGTTTTTTGTCCTCCCTATTTATATACATGGGTTAGGGTTAGGGGGACAGAATAGTAGAAACAGCTGTCAGTAAAATGCAGTCCAGCACAACAGCAGTACTAACTATGAGCTCAATGCCAAACACAGAACTGAATGAACACCTCTATTACTGTGACAACAAGAAAACCTGAGCATTATAGGCAGCAGGAAAGGAAACTTTATAGCACAACAGTTGTGTGTGTGTGTGAGTGTGTGTGTGTGTGTGTGTGTGTGTGTGTAAGTAAATGTGTTTAATATGTATCTATAGATAAATATCTATCTATGATAGATAGATATCTATAGATAGATAGATCAATAGATAAGAGATAGAGATAGAGACATATATAGATAGAGATAGAGATATTTGTATATGTTCAGCATATACACACTTTATTTTTACAGTTACAGATACATACATTCATCAATTTCATTTCTGTAGGCAAGAAAGTCTCTAGATACTGATAATATTCCAAGGTTCAATCATCTGATTCTGCTGTGCAGAGAGACAAGAGAGGCTGTTAGACACCAATAACCATGATAATAACAAAACCAATACACATACATACACACACGTTCACACCTATATATGCCTATTTATACGCATATCTTCATCCTCCATCTCGCTCTATATGAGCCACTAGCCAGTGTTTTATCTTTCCTGTCTGAACAGGATACAGATGAAGGTCAGAGGTCAGCGTCATCAGGATCAGGCAGACAGACCTCGCTGCTGTCACTCATCCTCCTCCTTTTCTCGCTTTCTCTCCAACCCTTTGCTTATTTTCCTCTCCCCGCCTCCTACCGCTCTCTCCCTCCCTCCTCTCCTTCCTCCTCTCATCCTACATTTTGCCCGTCACCTCTCCTCCATCCACCCACCTCTCCCCTCTCCTCCCTATAGTGGTGAACAACAGGAAAAGGCTGATGAAGAAAGAAAAACGTGAGGGAGAAGAGAACGAGAAGAGTAATTTATCTCTCAGGTGATAAGTGACATTTGATAGACACACACACACACACACACACACACACACACAGTAAGGCAGAGCCGCATCCAGCAAAGCAAACACGCTGTCTGAATACTGATCAGCCAATCAGAGCCCATTTCTGCCCGGCACCAGAGATACTCGTTGGCTGCCATGGCAACCAAGAAAGCATCATAGCTGAATGGAGAGGGAGGAAGAGCCTTGGTTTGTGTATGTGTGCATGTGTGTGTGTGTGTGTGTGTGTGTGACTGAAGATGTTCGATTGAAAAGAATCAAATCTGTCTCTTCCAGGTTCCAGAAATGAAGTCTCTCCAGGAAAACAATGACATATTTATTGTAGAACTGATGCATTTTATGACTTCAATCTTGGAAATTCTATTTTTTTTTCGTAATATCACCCCTCCTCCACCAGCTCCATAATTTTTTTCCTCCCTTCAGTGGCCCAAATAAGCCGTAGTACATATTGTAGTAATGCAGTAATAGACCACAACATTGTTTTTCGTCAAGTCAAAAGTCCACAGCAACAAAGCTCTACAACTTCACTTAAATTAACTATTTATTTGAATATATTTGCAAGTAAAAGACTACATGGCAGGCAATGCATTTCACTTACTGCTTCATGAAGTCTGCTCATGAGGAGATTGGTCACAGGTGACTATTGACTGAATGCAAACAGTTGTATTCCATCAGCAGTTAATTAAAAGAAGGATTTGGAATAACTTTAGTTAATGCTAGTTAATGCTGTAATGGTTAATTAACTGTTAGTTAATGATTATTATGGCATTTACTAATGTTAATAATATCTACAATAACCCTTAAATAACATATAAATTAATACCTTAGCATGAACAGCATTAGTACATGAGTCTTAGACACATTAGTTAACGGTTAGTTAACTGTTAGTTAATGTTTATTACGGCATTAACTAACGTTAAGTGTTGTACTCTTATTGTAAAGTGTTACCGAAGATTTTAATGAGGAAAAATCTATGTTTTGGAATAGAATTCTATGCATTCAGTAAGTAATATGAAATAATATAAAGTGTTACTAATAGGATATCAGTGATATTATTACTTTGACTATGTCAAGTAATGCATTATCACAAGAAATTAAGTGTTTAGTAAGTTTGACAGCTGCAGTGGTTGCAGCGTCTGACTCTGTTTTTTGAAATTACTTTCAGTTTCAGTTAAAAGGACAAGAACACAGTGGTCATGTGCAATCTATGTCTGAAGCTTAGGAAACTTTCTACAGCAAGAAATACATGAGGAAAAAAGGAAGTCAGAGAGATGACGTTGCAAGCGAACAGAGCTGAGGATGAGTGCACGGACAAGCTGAAACAACAGAAGTTTGGTTTCTCTGGAACTGCAGTGAAGATGCTTGATCACCAGCTTTTAGAAAGCTTGTCAGCAAAATTCCTGTCAAAACCAATCATATGGTGAGCAAACGTTGCCATAGAGACCAGCTGAGGCTATAGTAGCGATAGTGTTATTGTTACAGTAACTAATAATGTGTAATATAGTGTTTTTTTGGTCGCTAGTCTGTTCCCTAGGCATTCTGGGAAATGTAGGGAATCACTAACTGAAATAGAAGCAGCTGTGGATGACTGATAGAAAGTTGGGGGGGTTGACAGGAAACTGTCATTTTGGACACGAAACACATGACTCTCAGTGGAGCCCTCCCACAGGAATGTGAATAGTGAAGCACATTCCCCTCTCTCCAACTGGCTCCCTCTTCATTGCATCATCAAAACATGGGGGGAAAAAGCTGAAAAAATTTGGACTAGCTTCAATTTTTGCACCAGCGCAAACTGATGCATGATGCCAAATTTAATGCTCCTACAGCTTCTGCTGAAAATGAATAGCTTTACACCATTACTTTTAAAGTTATTGTATCTAAAATTGTTAAACCAACTGATCACTGATTATTTAACATATTCATCAAAGGAGAGTGTTTGCTTATACTTCTGTCAATGAAATATCACTAGAGACTAGAAATGGGCACCTCAGCCTCAACAGGTTTAATATTGAAATAAGAGGGAAGCCTTCAATATCACAGTTCATAACTGTTGCATTTCATATGAACATCATTTCCCTGACTCAATTCAGAGGCTCCCATCTGACCAATATCCTGTACAATCTGGGATTCATCCCATTATTGAGCTGGCTCATTTTAATATCAGTTACCTGAATAAGCTTTTAACCTGTTTATAAGAACGCTAAGGTGTGTAAACACACTATACCAATCACTGTGGAAAGCCCATTTGCACATTTCCAACAGCTGGAATATGTGTTAGATATTAGTTAGTGTCATATGGATGCACATACTTGTATATTAATCAGGAAATGAGGGATTTTTCTAAAGGATCTATCTATCTATCTAGACAGACAGATAGACCAACCCACTGACCAACTTCCAAACAGTCATGTAATATGGCAAAACTTTGTGGACAGCTTGGTTATCGGGCAAGGAAGAGCTGATAAACCTTTTACACTGATTGGCCAAAAGGGAGTGTGGTGGTGGGTGTGGCCTATCACAAAAAGGTGCAGAACTCAACAACAGAAATCCTCCCTAAATCAACCAAGCACACATAACTGTTTAATGAAATTAATTACACAAAACCATTACCTTTGATTAAAATTTCTTTAATGTGATTAGAAGAAATAGATAATTGATTAATCAATGAAAGAAACTTCTAACCCAGTTTTATGGATTTTGTATAACATCACCAACCTGTTAAAAGCATTCATCAAATGAAATACATCTCCACACTTGTGCTGATAATGTACAGCGAGCCAGAGATGCTGCAGGGTGGAGGTGAGGGAGGTGATAAACAGTATTCACTTCCACCCCCCTCCCTCCTGATTCAGTGTATATATTTTGAAAATGTTTTCCATTGGAAATGGAGGAGCTAGGGCTGGATTTACAAAAATACAGATCTCAGCAGCAACTCAGCAGAAGAATAAAAATCAAGATAGTGCTGGGTCAAAGTAACCTTTTTGGAACTACCAGGTAACCCAGCATGTTGGTTCATTCACACAAAACCCAGGCGTGCTGAGTAGGTGCTATAATCGACCTTTTTTTTTTTTTTTTTTAGTGCGCAGCTTTGAAATCACAGCTCCGTGGTTTGAGACGGGGGGGAAAGGAGAGAGCCGGAAAGCAAGCGAGCGAGCAAGCGAGCGAGAGCGGCATCCTTTGGAGATTGCTCAGAATAGGCTGCTTTTATTTCAGTCTACCTCTTCGCTGCTTCGGAGAGGAGAAAAATGGACCGGAGCTGAGCTGAGAGGAAAGACAGTCAGCCAGACACAGGGATCAATGCCAGACTGCAGCACAAAGAGCAAGAAAAAAAGTGTTTTCCTTTGCTTTCATGCAATGTTCGGTATGCAAGTTTGGTGACCTTGGCAACAAGCAAAGGAGCACTGAATGATGTGTGTGTGTGTGTGTGTGTGTATGTGTGGGATGGGGTTTCACATGTAAATTGGGATGATGTAGGCATTTCTCTTTCTGTCACACAGGCATGTACGCATGCACTAAACACTGTTAGGAGCCTGCATCTTGCAACTGTGCTTAATAACACGTCTAGGAAAAGGGTTTCAGCCTGGTGAGTCAGACAGCCTCGTCAGCTGATCGCAGTGTGAGACGCGTCTGGCCTTCCAGACATTTCATCCGTGGGCGCCGCCACCATTCAAACATTTCAACATTCCAAACAGGTGATCGTGCATGCAGGCGGGAGCCGGCAGCTGTCGATGAAATGTCCCTCCAATTTGTACAATTAAATTTGTACAATTAATTGGATAAATTAAAATAAACTTTGTTTACTTGGGTCCGCTCAGGTTCATTAAACAGATAGGCAGCCCGGAGTTATGGGCTCATTTAAAGTCAAGCAGTTTTTTCCTTCAAACTTTCAGATCAACAACACTCCTGAAGGTGTTATATTGTGTTGCATTTTAATATCAGGAAATTATTACCTCATTAAATTTGGGCCTTTTCATTCTGCACTTATTTAACCCCTTAAATGATAATCCTGGAATTTTTCATTCTGGGCCCAATGGTCCACCTTTTGGGGTCCAAATGACAGATAGGGACAAAAACTAAAGGTGAAAAATCGGGCCCAAGTTGAAAAAATAAAGGAATTATCCTTTAACCTGTGGTTGAAGGACCATACCAGTGATTTTAAATGTTTGACCAATTTACTACAATTTACCCACATTTTACAGTGCAACCATTCTCCCATTGGAACCCATGATGATTTAGCCCCTGGGGGTGACAGCCAACATATCAGGTTTTCCAGTGAGGCTGCTGGCTGCTCACTTCCATTCCATTTTTGATTTCATTTTCTTTAATTACATGAATCGAATACTTCTCCACAAAATACACAGACATCAGTACTAGATGACATTTTGGCAAACACATTTTGCCTTTCTCCCCTCCTATATGGACCGTTTACCCTCATAAAACTTTTTGGACTACAAGGGGCAGGTACTCAAACTACAATGGAAAAGGAAACCAGAATGCTTCTTTTACCAAAATTGAAACAGCCACCTTATAATGTTCTACTTTTGAGGCTAAAAAAGTTGTCGGTATTCATAATCCACAGAACTGATAATTAGCTGTGTAAAACACACATTTCCCCGGGGACTATTTTTCAGCAGAGACACTGTTTACAAGAGCTGTTGGCAGCGTAGCTGTGTGGATGTCCCACACAAAGAAACAGAAAGTCAATTCAGTGCCTCTCTACAAAGTTCTTTGTTGTCATACTCATGATTAGACATAACTTCCTAAGTTTGTGCAGCTCCTGTCAATATAAGTATTCTGGCATCAGTGCAGCGTACTAAGGTTACTGCTGGGTAAAAACAAACGGACATTAAAGTTAGGCTATACATTTATGAGAAAAAAAACAGGAAAAATTGTTTTACTTATTTATTTATTCATTTTTTGGTTAAGGATCAAAGACTCCACGTGTTGACTCTGCTGCTGCTCGCCGTGTATCAGGCCTGCAGCTGATGACCTCATCAAATTCTACTTTGCACTTGAATTTAGTAACAAGGAAATGAAGGAAATGCTGATGAGAATATTGTGATTCTGGGCTCAAATCAATAGGATTTCCTTTTTACTAAATCCCACAGGAGAAGAAAAAATAGTTTTCAGTATTTTTTCTTGTAAAGTTGCGACTTCTTGCTTTGGAAAAAGATTAGCTCAAAAATGAAGGATATACATTTTGTAGGTATTAGGCTAAACATGCAAAATCAATGGGATGGTTCTTTAAAACAGGAGCACTTCCTAATTTTACATTTGCAGAGCTGTTATGCGCAAATAATTTGTCATTTTTCTGACATACATGAGATTACATCCTTCCTTGTTTTTCATTTGCCCAAAAGTTAATCTGTTTTCATCGAGCATTAACACAAACAAGCACAACCCGAACCATGTTGCCTCCAACTCTGTCGATCTCGCTCTTCCTCTTCCTCTTTTTTTTTTCTTCTTTTTCCCCGTCTGTCAAGAGAGGAGACGGTGGCATTTCCAGCCTGCAGACAGCTTCTCCCATCAGGCCTCATGACTGACGGCTAAACTCTTGCGCATACGTATGAATGCATGTGTGGTAATCAACTATTCTTTACTCGTCCTTCAGTGTGTCCATCAACCACTATCTGCTTTGACTATCTGAGCTGAATAAGTAGCTTGTGTTTAAAGCAGCCAGAGAGCGCAGGTTTGTGATGCAATGACGT
>NC_043981.1:2872500-2955000 GCF_902150065.1 Myripristis murdjan | reverse complement strand
AGCCATATTTGATGGCTTTGAAAGGAATTACCTGAAGGAATTACTGTGTGCACTTCTTGCCAGCTGAATAAGACTGATTTGAACCCATGTCGCTGAATGTCCTGTGTCCAAATTGTTTAAAGGACTATACCAGTGGTTTAGCACAATGTCTACAAAATATCATGTTTCTTAGAACTGTGATATTTTCCTCCCTTCTATCGAGCCATTGGTTTCCATCCACGGTATGGATGGTATTCCATCATTGTAATAAAGTCCTCCACATTAGTTTTCCTAAAAGCAGCAGCACTGTTGTGTTTTGTCGACTTGAAATTGGGTGTGAAACGCTCCCTCCTCTAGGGAAAATAGTCTTCACAGAAACATTTGCTTTCCATAGATAATTATCCGTCCTGTGGTTTATGAATGCTGATGACTTTGTTAGCCACAGAGGAAGAACATTGTACGGTGGCTATTTCAACCAAACATTCAGGATTTGAAAATTTGATAATATGTTTTGAAATATTTAATACCCTTGAGAGATTTGCAAATGGTTTGTCGCGATGTAAAATGTGGGGAAATTGTAGTAAACAGGCCAAAAATTCTCAATCACTGGGATGGTCCTTCAGCCTTTTCACATGACAAACAGGTCAACATGGTGTGTCCTTTTTGTGCTGTTATCACATAATGAGGTGAAGAAATGTAGAGCTCACATAATTTTATCTACAACACATAATCTTTATTTCAGAGTTCATGCTCAGTTCTCAAAATATCACGAGGTTGATACAGAGGATGAGGCTGACAGCACAGCCCAACATAATGAGAGAAATTTAAGCCAAGACTGGAGTGTGGATTCTCTCTCCAGCATGAGGATCATGGTTTTGACGGGCAGCTCTGCTGTCTCATGGACACTCAGGAGCTGCCACAGAAGGCTGTCTGGAAACTCATTTGATCAGAGAGTGATGCCAGCTCAACTGGAACTGCTGACACTGAGATACTCCCTCATGTCCACATGGCTGACCGCCTGTACACAGGGCCTTGTCGTACAAACTAGAGTGCATACTTGGAGAGGAAAACCGTATTTTTGAAAGAATAAAAAGGCAAACTACTAAACACATGGACATTTGCCTGCTGTTTTTAATTTTACCACAGAAATGTCACAGCTTTCCAAATATCTCTTCAAACCTGTGTTTGAGATTTAGATTTTCTAAATCATAGATGGAAACAGTAGATGAAATTATATTTATCCATTTCAACTGAAAGCTTGTTAGCCTTCTCTGAGACCCCCCAAAGAAACAGAACATGACATTTTTGGGCGAAATATGGCAGAAACTATGCATGGTTTCACTGGTTTATCCAAGAGACAGAGACATGGGTCAGGCAGCTGAGGCAGCCGTGCCTCAAAGAAGCTGGCAGCCCGAGTGGATGGTGCAGCTGGAAGGCTCGCTTAAAATTCAAAATGGGGAATTACAAAGCAAAGCTTTCGATGTGCAGAGGTGTCACTTAATGCAGGAAAGAGGAGCAGAAACAGCCCTGACAGCAAGACGCCCTGCAGCAACATTATGAAATCCAGATGAGCTGCACTGAGCTACCTGCCCAACTTTTTGAGGCAAGGAAGTCAAATCAGTCTGGAGCAGCTGAGACTAACAGGTAGGAGAAGAAGCAGAAGAAGCAGAGAGCTGCCTCATGCAGAAAACCTTGGCCCTTCATTGTCAAGACATCATGAAGCAAGAGAGTTCTCAGAGAAAGATGGGTTTTTAAACATTTTTATGATGTGGACCCCCAAGTTGACTATCAAGAAGCTGCAAACCCCATGATGAACTGATTTTGCCCTATAGAGACCCTTTCATCACGAGACATATATGGTTTGTGTTCAGTATTAAATACTGGTGAAATGCAGCCCAAACACAAGAAATCTGATCCAGCATCACTGATCTGGCCTTAAAATATGTCATTTTAATCATTATAAATAGAATTTTCTTGTAATTTGTTTGTTCTCTCTCTCTCTCTCTCTCTCTCTCTCTCTCTCTCTCTCTCTCTCTATATATATATATATATATATATATAAATTCTATATAAATACTCGTAATTAATATTATTTATTATTAGGCGAGTATTTTTGCCTATATTAATAATACTTTCGGCAAATAAATACTGTATATTTCTATTTTTTTATATTAATTTTTTTTACTTTTTCTCCATGCTTTTGAAAGAAATCAAGGGAATCTGCTCAGGTTTCAAACAAATAGATTCTTTCAGTGTCATACTTGAACACAGACTGATCATGGTGTGATTAAAAAAAGGAAATGTTCAAATGATCCTTCATATGTTTTCTGCATTCCAACAGTTTCAGTTTCTACAGAATTAAATTACTGTGAAATTAAACTATCCCTCGTTTTTCTGAGTTCCCCCTGGAAGACCCTCAAGGACCCATGGGGTCCCCAGACCACACTTTGAAAACCAGTGTCTCAGAGAACTGGCCTTCCTTTCTCTTGCATTGAACTTTTCTTGTTTGTCTTTAAGTGTCTTTGAGTGTGTGCAACCTTCCACTGCATTACTAACATCAAGTTGTGGACTACTGGCCGACAAACACCACAGATGCTGGCTTTTTACCGCCTTTCACCAGCGGCTGAGCATGAGCAAGACATTTGAGAGGATAAAGTGAAGTAAAAGCTGAAAACATGCTCTGCATGTTTACCTTTTGCACAGAAATAAAAATGGTTCAGGGTTGGCTGAACCAAGCCACGATGATCACTCATACCTGTCTGTCACCATCTGTCTTTAAGTGATTTTCAATGACAATGTGTTCATCCCCAATGGATTTGGGTCAATTTTGATGTACAGAAAAGTCTGCAGAGGCTGAACATTTTGGCAACTGGCAAGATGCCATATCATGTGTTTAGCCAACAGCTAAAAGATATTTCCTGTTGTCCATGTTGGTGTGTTCTTATTCTGACACTATCAAAGGAATTCCATGGCGTGTTTTTTTTTTTTTTTTTTTTTTTTTTTGAAGGGCAACTGTTAGAGCGCCCAGTGTCATTTCACCAGGACTTACACTTCTATAATCTGACCTATAACAGCACCGACTCACTCTCACTCTCACTCTCTCTCTCTCTATACACTGTCCCATTAATTTAATTTAATTTAACATCCCATTAATTTATGCCACCACCCACCAATGCACACTGACAGTGAATAAAAGTGAATAAAAGAAGCATTCATCCACTCAGGGGGGCGACAAATTTTTCGTTTACGTAAAAACACGACTTGGCTGACATACACAAATACTTTTCACATTTCGTCATCTTTAAAACCAGGTCAAACGGTCGACATAATAAGACAACAACAAAACAAGCCAGCAGCAACAGCTGTAAACACCGGCCGCACACGGCTGCTGTCCGTGGTGCTAGTTTTGTCAGCATAAACAATCGCAATAAACAACAACTTCAGTGGACTGACAGCTACAACCGGGCGAACAAGGCCACAACACGCAATATATTCACATCAGAAATAACACACATAGCTACATGCGCACTTCAGTAATCAGGAAAGCCTCCAGAAATAATGTGTGCATTCTACTCACCCTGTTTGTAGAGGAAGGCCATCGTCCTGTCTTCCATGGTGGCGAAGCGGTCAATAACCATGTCGTAGAAATTCCCAATGGCCCTTAGGTTCTCCTCAAACGCTGAAGTTTAGCGTTAGCAGCTAGCCGCTCCGTGCAGACATAACTCTCCTCATTGAAAGTCAAGTCGAAAACCTTTCTTCCTCTCCGTACGCAGGTCAAGCTGCGGCGCTGGCCAGCCGTCACTTTTCATTTTAAGTTGCCGCTGTAGTGGTAGCTTAGTAAAAATAGTTTTTACTAAATACTCCAAATTTCCACCTTCCAGAACTGCACTTGCTAATTTCCTTTTTCTCCTTCTTCTTCGAACTTGCTAATTTTGCTAACGAGTTAGCAAAACCTGTCTATCTCGCTTCATTTGATTACGATGCTATGATTTAATTGTTGTGAGGCCAAGCAGCGCGTGGCTTCCCTTGGCACAGGCCTGACTAATCACAGGTGTGCAGTGCCATGACGGCCTCTCCTGATTGGTTGATTGTTTTGGTTTGGTTTGGTTTTTTTTCACTAAGGGATGCCAACTTGGCCTGGCCTCCTTGTGGACATTGGGGGTCTGTCTCAATCGAAGGGCTAGATGACTACTAGGTCGCAGCCTATGGTGCCCACGTAGGAGGCGTCCGACGGAGGTGCCGATATCAAGTTTACCGGAACTAAAAGTTTAGTGAATTGGGACGGTGTAGCCTGCGGAGGATTCCTACGTCATTATTATCGAGGCTTCCCGAAGCTCATTCGAGTGATGCAGCGTAAAATGCCGATGTAGTTTCGGAGGTGTGTCAGTGAACACCTGTGCATGAAACCAAACGATAAGCAGCTTCAACTCTTTAAATATGGACAACATTGATTCTGTAGTTTTATGTATTTTATTTTATTTTGTCTTCGTGAATATGCAGCAAATTAAGATAATTGTTACACCTCACAAACTGCAACAGACTATCCCAATTAAAGTAATTGTACACATGGCTACATTGTAACATACCTGATGCGCTGATGGTTGCTATGGAAACATCATGCAAAATGCCTATCTAACTCATCTAACTAAACTTGCATTTACAGGCATTGTTCGGATACAGTTAACAGCTAAACCCAATCTATGGTGGTAGTTATAGGCATGAAAACTTATCAAAATGTCATGATATAAACATGAAGACGGTCTAAAACATGCTTCATAATTCCAGCAATGGTAGCTGATCCAGAAATTCAAATGGACCGAAAGGTAACCTGGGAAGTAGGCTGTGATGTCGGCCGTGAAGCATCGTGGAGGTGTATCCTGCAAATTAGTCAAAAATAGGCTGGATCTGTCGGCTGCATTTGAAGGACCCTGCGCAGTAAAATTGAATTGGGACAGCACTTGTCGCGCCACCGTGACGTAAGCAGCCTACAAATACGGCCTCGGTAGCGTACAGCCTTTGAATTGGGACACAGCCACAGTGTGCAGTCACGTTTCCCAGCTCATTCACCACGGAACATGTAGGGGGCGCCATTTTACACATGGTAAAATGCTCAGTAAGGAAGAAATGACGGTAACACGGCACAGAAGTACCTAAACTTTTAAAAGAAGGATTTTATCAAATAACAACAAGGCTACAATCTGAAAAAAAAAAAAAAAAAAAAACAGAGGAAGCCTGCTTTCCCTTGGCCTCCAGCAGAAAATGCCACTGCCATGTTGTCTCCTCTGAGAAATTGATTTAATTTAGCAAAATCCGAAATTCTTCCTCAGGCAAATGCAGACAAGAAACCCTTGTCACAGCGGCCATACTGACATGAAATAGCAGGTAAACACAGCTGGTACCAATGATATCCATAAACGTTCTGTTCCACGGAGACAGGAGAAGCAGAACCTGGTTCTGTTGGACCGAAATGGAGCAGAACCTCAGTCACATGTCAAAGTGGCCACTGTGAAAAAAGTTCAGGAGAACAAACATTTCTTACTAAGGCAGCAAAGGAAGCAAGGAAAAAACTCCACAAGATGGAAGCCACAAAAAATATATACATATTTTATGGGAGAACTTCAGAGAATACAATCACAGAAATATGTTGTTGTTTTTTTTTTTGTTTTTGTTTTTTTTTTGAATGAGTGAGTGATTGTCAGCCAGGACTGAATTTTTTTGTGCATCAACAACAACTCCATTTATAACAGCACATAGCAAAAAAGAAATGAAGACATAATACAGAAAATGCATACATTTTCATAACACTACAATCACAGATGACAAAGTTTCGTGCAGATGTCAGGGCGCTTCAGCGTACATTTGATTTGGAGTTGCTTTCTTCAACTGATTGACACACAAAGGAGTGTTTCAATATGACCATACTGAAACGTGGAACCCTGTATCTCCGGTTTGATGGCAGCTGTACATCATCATTGTGCAACATGAAAATGCAATAAAATAAATAAATAAATAAATAAATAAAATAGGACAATGTGTAGAAAAATAAGTGGAAAATGTGTAGAAAACTAAGGCTGATGCCTTCACACTATGTGTTGACATTTTTTGTCTTGCACCTGGAAGGTTTGGCTAGATGGTTCCACTTTCTCATTTAGCAATAGCCAAGTCTGCCTTTCGTGTGTCAACAACCAACCAAATGCCACCAGACTGCAGCCCAGTTTTCCATAGTATGCGTACAATCTTGCCAATCATGAACAGGCTCATCACGCCATCTAGCCAAGTGCTGCTGGACCCGTCAGAGTCCTGGAATATTGCAATAACATGCTCTATTTCCCACAGACAAACACAGAATGGAGCCAGTGGCCTTGACATGGAAGACAAGTAGCGATGTGGCAGTCATGGGGCTGCTGGATCTGCAACGTTTGACATTACTGAAGGTTCACCGCACTGGGGCACTGGACTAGCATGGAGTGTGTACATATACAAACGCACAACTTTATTTGCGTCTTTAAAGCAATTAAATCCACTCAGGATGTTAAATGTTACAGAGGTTCACCATGTATTCAGATTTCAGAAGCCAGTTTACTGGAATTAGTCGCTAAAAACAGCCTGGAATCTAGAGGGTATTCCTCAAAATGCAATATCTTAGCCAATTTCAGCAGTGTGGGGAAAGTGGTAAAAAAAAAAAAAAAAAAAAAAAAAAAAAAATCCTTTTATTGGTTTTCAAGATTTTGGTCATACTTCTGGGCCTTAGGGTTACAGAACTGTAAACGCTGAAATAACCATAATGCCTCGCCTTACCTCTGCATGACCTACGGCCTTAGGGTCAAGATGTTTTATGGGTCAAATATTGTTTTAGGGTTTCCTGCAATTTTAAGCTGAGCAAAATTTACAAACAAATTTCATTCAGTCAATCCGATCTTCTATCATAATTCAGAGACATGTATACCAAAGGAGAGGTCAGACCCTAACCCTAGCTTATAGTTGAGTTCAGACTGCGTTCTCACTTGAAACGAACCGCACCGTGGTTCACTTGGAACCGGACCAAGTCCCAACTTGTCAAGCAGACTGCGGTTGTTTGGCCTGAACCAGAATTCAAATGCATGCTCTCACCTCTCCAAACAAACCAACCTATCCAAGAAAACGGACCAAACAGAGCATGCGTGAAAGTCACCTTATAGGATTGTGTCAAACAAGACATAAGAAACTCTTCAGTAAAGCAGCTGATGAGCTGTTGGTCAGAATCCGTCGATGGGATAAAAAATAACGGCACAATCAGTCAAGGTTGAAAATTGCCAGAGTTATGCTTAAGGGAAATAAGGCATTTCCATTTTCAGCGGAAGCCTACACCATGAACGGACACTGGACACACAGCCCTGCGTGACAGCTGCTGATCCTTGCCGTGAGCCAGTTTCCTCTACTTTTTACCCCAACCATGTATATTCAAATGCACAACGGCTAGCTGTGCAACGTTATTTAACTCATTTAGGTTAAGCTGAAGATAATTGTAAATTCATGGAACACAACAAGCTCATTATGACATTAATCCCATCACCCAGTGCTTGAGCGACACTTCGACCATGCTTGGAGGTTTTGTAGCTTTGTGGCCTGTTGCCGGAACACACAGTAAGGTTACCAAGTGCTACACACAGTAAGAGCTGATGCCAGGTCAGTTTGTCTGAGCAGGCTCGCCCACCAGAAAGGTGAAAAGGCCAGAGCTATCTTTGGTGAGAAAAAATGACATCAGGACTGCTGGGAATACTGGGAGAAATAACTTGAGTGGCTCCGAGCCATTCTGATATCACACATGAATGCACTGACATACACACTGGTAACAGTTCTCTGACAGCCGCAGCAAGCACATCATCATACACACTCACACACACACACACACACACACACACTGTATATACACTTTGTCAGGACTTTGTCAGAGACAGATACACCCAGGCAGATAATATTTATCGAAAGAAAGAAAGAAAGAAAAAGAAAGAGAGAAACTTTGAAGTTAGATCTGTCTGTTCCAGCTCAGTAGTCATGACTCTCAGCCTCTCGGTACTCTGGGTTCCCAAATTGACAATTTTGTCAAAGTGTTATCCTCAAAGACAAGAGGCTGCTATACGAAGGCCTAGAGAAATGGCTTTCCAAACATTAAACAGGCATTTACACACACATACACACACGTTTGGTTTTTCTGTCTTTGTGGGAACATTATAGCCTACTGGTTGCCATTCATTTCCTGTGGCCTTCCGCAGCTTTTGCCTAATCTTAACCATAACCAACACATACTGACCTAAAACCCTACCCTAATCTAATCCTAATTCTGTAATCCAACTCTAATTCGAACCTTAACCAATGATCTGAAATTTGTCTTTGTATTTGTGAGGACTGGACAAAATGTTTCCCAAAATTGTCCCCACTTTGTTCGTTAAAAATGTGCTCTGGTATCAAGTACAGGAGCAAACACACACAGTAAATTCATGAGATAAAATGAAAAAATAAGTAAATAAATGAATGAATGAGTTGGTTTTTGAAGGCAAACAGAACAGGCTTCTTGTCTAAAATTTGGTTGAAACAACGCCTGTGTGTGTGTGTGTGTGTGTGTGTGTGTCCAACAGGATGTGTGACATGATTGCCAAGGAGAAAAGATGAACAGTTGGCTAGATTTTGCTTGCTTCTCCAACTAATGACAGTTGCTATATTTGCAAAAGGCTGTCATCACAGTCTGTGACCACTACAACTGCTTCTGTAGCACTGTTGAGTGCAGCCTGGTTCTGCAGTGGAGTTGTGTATGTACGCCGGTTACATGTAATATGGAGAAAATGATTCAACTGTGTGTGTGATTGCATGTGTGAGTGGGAATCTTAAATTTTTGCTTGTCGGCAAGTGAGAGGTAGCTGGACTTCATCACCCAGTAATCCTATAAGGTGACAGAAGAGAAGGTAAGATGAAGAGGACCATACCAATGGTTTTTCACGTATAGCATAATATATACAAAATGTATTCACATTTCTGCTAATCTGTACCCAAAGCAAGCAGTCATGTTCTCCTATATCATTTTTCCTCCCTTTTATCCAGACGTTGGTTTCCTTCATTTCACTATGACATGAAAATGAACTTTCAGAGGCTTCAAACTTTCTTCATACCAGTATTCCATCACTATAATAAAGTCGTCCACTTGTGTTTTGATGACTTGAAATTGTGCGGAGTGAAACAGTCTCTCTGCTGGAAAATAGTCCCGGGGAAACATTTGCTTTCCACAGCCAATTATCAGTTCTGTGGTTTATGAATGGTGATGACTCTGTTAACCGCATAAGCAGAAAATTACAAGGTGGATGTTTCAACCAAAAATTCAAAATTGAAAATGGAGGGCTTCGGATTGTATGTTGTGAATTCTTTAGACTTGCAAAAATGGTTTGTTGCAGCGTAAAATGTGGGTCAAACTTTCAAACTGACTGTCCTTTAACAAATCTGGCATGCGGACTGAATCCATTCTTCAGCAGCTGGCTCTCAGAACCTGGGTGTTACAGTAACAGGTAGGTGGCGAAAGCCCTGATTAACATCAAAACAGCTAAGAGGAAGAGATGTTGTATAACAGGTAGCTTTTATTTGAAACAGAATAGAAAGTGAGTGAGGAAGCATAAAAGCAGCCTGGCTCCCTGTGGAACTTCTCCCTTTAAACTTGGTTGGCTCTTCTGCCTCTGAGGATCAAACATTGAGCAGTTTGATCAGTTACCGTAATGAAGCTCCAGTCAGGATTAATCGGGCTTCGGTGGGGTAACCTGAAGCTTTCACTTTGTTCATACCTGGTAGGTTTTAGCACTGTGCACTTTTTTTTTCGAGCCGAGCGAGGTTATGCATGAAAATAAACATTCAAAACACACGCCGCTGTCTTTTCCCATTGCTCTTGACAGATTTTAAAGGGCGCGGCGTACGTCAACGGCTTTTTTCCCATCAGAGGGGATGATATCCAGTGATGCTGTCTGCGCTTCTCAGCCTCTGGAAAGCTCTTGACTGAGGAAAGCCTTGCTCTTGACAGGCAGTCTCATTTAAAGTTATAATTGGCGACATTTTCAGATGAATACATGTCTGCTTTGAATATAGTAATATTTGATTGGGCACACTGACAAATAACATCAGGCGAAGTGAAGCTGGTCGCACTTTAAGTGGTGTGAAAAACATATCGCATATACACAGAGCATAGAAAAACAGTTTGGAAAAATATTGCATGTTTTAAATATTTTAAATGCTGATAAAAACATCCTTAAAGGGAAAGTTCACCCAGTCTGAAAAGGCTGATAATATTTCACATCCCCCTAGCTGTTATGTAGGACAGTAGTGATGCTATCATCCTCTCATTGTTACTGAGTGCTGAATAAGGTGGTTATCTTCAAGACTGTTAGCTGGGGGGATGTTCACCTCAATGGCAGGAGGCTAACAGTTAGCATTAGCCAGTATCCAGCACTCAGTAACGAATCACCACTGTTCTACATGACAGCGAGGGGGGGAGTGAAATAAAATCACATTTTTCAAAATGGGTAAACTATCCCTTTAACTGCTAATTAAGAAAAGAGAGATTTCCCTCAGCAGTGCACGTACACTCTCTGCTAAAATAAAGATTATTCATTTGTTACATCAACAAAATTTTGGAAATCAAGCAGCATCTCATTTCCAGCCGCATAGTCGGTAAATCACAGCTGAGCAGCAGTTTGAACGAGCATTCACTGGAGCTGAATGGGCCGTGCTTAATGACAGTGACTCCGTTTCCATGCACACAATACACTAATCATTGCTTTTGCTTTTGATTATTGCAATAATTAGCTGAGGCTGTTTGCATGCACCGTAGACGGCGTTTCTGCAAATATTCTGCTTTTCATTCCCTCTCGTTTATTGTTATTGACTGAATGGTTTGCTGTGCGCCTTACCGCTAGAAGCAATGTCAGATGCCTCCTTCCTGGCATAAACTGCAGATCTAAAGCAAGAATGCGGAATGTATACGAAATGTGGAAAAAAAAAAAAAAAACATCATTGCATCTTAATTTATGTACAGACCATGCATGAACCATATGTGTGTTAATACATTTTTAAGACAGCCATGCAACATTTGCACATTTTAAGGAAATTTAGACATTATAATGTCAGGAAAGACATCTTACAGATGGTTTGTAAAAGTCTCATGGAGAGCATTTTATCTTTAATCCGACAGTCTGCCGTGGTAACCTGGGGGCCAGAAATAGAAATAAATTAACCAGAATTATAATACAGCTAAGAAATTATGGGCAAAGACCAAAAACAGTTGTTTTGCATTCATCAGGGCCAGAGCAGATGCAAGACACAACAAATTATACACACCCACTGTTTGTTGAAATGGAGATGCTGCCCCTCTGGGAGGCGTTACAGAGTTAATATAAAACAAATCACATCATAGAGAGTGCTTGAAATTGTGAGACAATCATGCATCACAGAATCAAAATAAGAGCCACCTATAGACATTCCTGCTGGGATCAAAGCAAGTGATTAATTAATACTGACAAAGTTAGGTCTATTTGAGCTGGAAAAAACCCTCCACCACCAATGATAATGGTAATGACGATTATAATGTCTCTCATTTTTGAATCAGTTTCAGTTCCCTGTTGAGGAGGCAGGTCAGTTTTAAATGGTTTCCATGGTTTTCATAGTCAAAACAGTCCCATCATATCAGAGCATAGTCCCAAAATAGTCCCGGAGATATCAGTTCTCCTTAAGTAAGCGCTCTCAGAGTTTAGGGGCCTTACAAATGCTTTCTGAGCTTCTGAGACTTTAAAACAGGCAGGAACTGAGTGAACTGGTTTCCGAATAGAAAACTGACCACCATTTTACAGTTTACGATGCACAAAAAAACACTAGACGTCCACTTGACAGAAAACCTGGACCCAGAGTAGATTAGACCAGGGATTTTAATTATTATTATTATTATTATTATTATTTTTAATGTTCTGGACCCCAATTTGACATTCATTAAGCCTTGGACCGCCATTTGAGGGGATTTTGCTCTATGGACCCTGATATGAAAAGATATTTTGGTTTGTGTTTAGTATGAAATTGTTCCAATGTTGTACCTGAGCACTGAAAAGTAGATTCAAAGTGGTGAGAATAAAGTGTAATAAAGTGATCACTTAGACATTTTCTTGTATTTAAACAATTTCACTATACTTGTTTTAAAAAATGTGGGTGATTAATAAATACTAAATACTAAATACTAAAACAATAGTGGAAAATTATCAAAAAATTACAAGAAACTGACAAAAACAAAAAACTTCAAGGACTTCAGGGGTCTCCGGGCCCCACTTTGAAAACCACTAGGCTAGACTACATCCTGAATCCCAGCTGCACATTGAAATGAAATGAATTCAAATGAATCATCTCTGATTCATATCCTCTCAAGGTGAGCACTGTGAAATTGGAGAGGAAGTAAAAGGGTCTCAGTGCTCATCTGGCTCGTCTTCCTTGATCATCTCAGCCAGGAGGTGGCAGTCTGTCCAAGCAAATTCCCGTCAGCTGAGCCAGCCCTGAAGCCACCCTGCACGCTGTGACGGCTGCTCCCAGGTCAGTTGCACAGCCGCTGTGCACACAGCAGAGCTGCTGCAGCCTGGGAGCCAGTCTGCTGGACAGTCACTCATATTATATCATATTATAGTTGTGTAGTATAGTACGGTATAGTATAGTGTAGTTTAGTGTGGTGTAGTACAGTAGGCCCTACGGTACAGTACGGTACAGTCCAGTCCAGTCCAGTCCAGTATAGTACAGTACAGTATAGTATGATTAAATTAGGTTACATATGATTATTTTAGATTGGATTAGATTATTTTAAATGGGATTACATTAATTATTTCAGATTAGATTAGACTATTTTGGACTTAATTAGATTAGATTATTTTAGATTGGATTAGATTATAAATTTGATTAGATTTAGACTGGATTACATTATATCAGAGTAGATCTGACAATTTTAGATTGGATTAGATTATTGTAAATGGGATTACATTAATTATTTCAGATTATATTAAAAAAAAAAAAAAAAAAGATCCAATCTAAAATACAATTAAGATCATTTTAATTATTCCAGAATAAATTGGATTATTTTAGACTGGATTAGACAAGATTATTTTAGATTGCAGTACATTACTTCAGATTATATTGCATTGTTTTAGATTCACTTTGATTATTTTAGATTTCATTATATTATAAATCAGATTAGATTTAGACTGGAATGTCCAAAATAAATTATTTTATTTTGGACAGATTAGGTTGTTTTATATTAGAGTATTTTAGATTTGGTTAAATTATATTATTTCAGATTGGACTGCATTAGGTCAGGTTATTTTAGATTGATCATATTAGATTATTCTAGATTATTAGGACATTGGAACAGTACAGTAGGAAAGAGCAATTAGTACAGTCAGGAATACAGAACATAAATATGAACAGGAGAGAAATGGCAATAAAAACACAAACAGGAACCAGTCTGGAGTGATGGATGGATGAGAGACAGAAGGACTGCTGACTGGTTTCTGAGCAGAAGAGCTGCCCTGTCTGGGAAAACCCTGCATCTACTTTCACCTCATCTTGAGACCTTTCTTTCTTTGATCCTTTATTACTTTTGTACTCTTTGCTCTGCAGTGCCCCAGTTTCCCCACAGGGATCAATAACGTTAATCTGATCGTCCAATCACAGGTTTATGACAGAGCATGGAAACCAGCTGAAGCACTTTGCCAGCCTTGCATGTAATGTGATGTGTTAGAGCCTGCCAGCTATTTTCTTCACACAGATGTAGCAGTGAAACCTTCCTCATCTGCTTTTAAGAGCCGCTAACCCATCCAGGAATTACCTTTGCACCACAAGAATACAATTTTTGGACAAAGAGTTACTGTCTGCTATCAGAAAAAAATTACCCAAAAATATCACAAGTAGCCTTCAATAACCAGCATCCTACCAGCTTGCTTTGGGCTTGTTGCGCCAGTGGTGTTTGAATTTTATTTTTCTTTTACCACCAAAAGAAACTGCAATTCAAATACAACTGTAGAACAAGGCAAGGTGGAAATACTGATAAAATGCTTTAATTTGGAACTGATTATCAGTTGTCATTACCACTTTAAGTATAACCAAACCCCGAGCAAAATCTGTGTGAAGCCTGACCTCTAATGGTAGGGTGTCCGGTAGGTGATGTCACCAGAGACCGGAAAAGGCCACACAGTCAACTCAGGGGCCACTTACACCACCATTTCTGGAAAACAATAAGGGCCACTCGCCAACTTTGGCCCCAACACTTAATTGGGGTGGATGTATTTTTTCTTCCACCAGTAAAACTACATGAGACTTATTTGCATGAGTAATGTCTTATGTATATGTCATCACATGTTCTCTATGGGTGGTGACATCACCTGCCACCAAAGACCAGATGCCCTACCTTTTACCATTAGAGGGCAGGCTTCACACAGATTTTGGTTTGGGGTTTAGTTATCCTTTAAAGAGACTGTCCTCAACCAAAGAATGACCTCACAGGTCACTAGTACAGCAACTTATTATGACAGTTACAGTTACATTTTAAAGTTAAGCGGCCTCTACCAATCATGTAAATAACAACAATGTGGAGTGTCGGGAAATGAGGTGATGTGCCGTAGTATAACAAAATATAACACACAAAATCCACATAAGTTGGTGGCTCCTGCAGTGGATGGATCTTTTGGTGGCAACAGAAAAATAAAATTTCAAACAGACAAATGGAACAACAGGCTAATCCCTGAGTAAGCTGCAAGAAGCTCATCTTTAATGGCAGATGATGTTGTTGGCCAAATTTTTTTCAGAAGGTATTTGCATTATTTTTCTAGTGTTCACTGTTTCTCCAAGAATTGTCTTCTTTTGGGAAAGGCCTCTGAAACATTTAGACATGGGATCTTGGGAAACTACAACTGTTTTGTAATGAAATTCCTAAACGGGTTAGTAGCTCTTAAAGACTAAATGTGTGTGGAGAAAGGGACTAGCATTTCTAGTGGAAGTATTTGTTGGGGAAAACAAAACTAGACACACACACAGACCGCTATTTTAAAAAAAGGTTAATTTATTAAAGAATTGACAGGATGGTTTGTTTCCATATATTCTATACATATGTGCTATACAATGGTGAGGACACAGAGACAGCATTAAGTGAGAATCCCAGCGTAGGACTGCCGACCCAAGTTCAGTTTTGTTTTTAACGTGCTGTTTCACTTTGGTAGAGCAGTTTCTGTTAGCACTCGTGCTTCTACATGAGTTCATGAGTGGTCAGAAACCAGTTACCTGCTCTGGTGACCACAGGCAGCACCAATTTGTTTCATTAAAAAAGGAAGTCTCTTAATCAAACTTGTGACACCACTAGACACAAGTTTGAGTATATCCAAGTTACAATATGTTATTCTGTGCACTGGGTTTACACAGTGGCTCCCATGGGAAAAATGTTGGAGGTTTTCTACTCCCACTGCAAAGTGAAAATATTCTACATACGTGAAGCTTAGCTTCAAACGGCAATTCTGCAGAACAATAAACAATCATGTCACTGAATAGCTTTTCCTGAAATGGCAGACAGAAAAATTATGTGGACAAATTTTCCTCTAATTTCACTAAGCACCTAAAATGATGAGGAAATAAAAAAGATGTTTGATAGAGACACCAGAGCGTGAGTTAAATCAGCCATAGGATTGCATTGTCTTTGATCTCGAGACAGCATTTCAAACTGGCCCCTGATCCAGGAGGGCCTAGTTGTCTTTGATCGTCAATGCTTTTCATGCTGCGTTCAGGTCATATGGGAATAATTGGATGGCTTTGTGGTTAGAAGCAAGAAAATCTAGACTGAATTGCTATAGTTGAAGTTTTTTGTAAACTTTGGTTGCTAGGATTTTAATTTATTTCAAATGAATCTATCATTCCCTACAAGGACAGGCTTTTCCTTGTTGGGGACATTCAGAATACAGGCCAAGTTCCCAAGCAGAATTCACAATCTGACAGCTGAGGTGGTTAGTATTTGCTAGTAGGAAGCTCAAATCTAAGATCTCTCTCATATGACATGAATGCAGAATTAGTTACAGTGATGCAGCTGCAATACGAAACCACAGTACAACCTAGCCAAACTATCACTGACTTGTCTGAGCTTGACCTTTATGCCTTGACAAGAATGGACCATGGGCAAACAGGTTGGCTACATTTCTCAATTGTTGCCATTTCGGTTCAATTTCTTTTGGAAAATGCTTGCGTTTGCATCTCTTTTTGTGATCTGAACATAATTAGTCTCATATGAGTCTTTGATCAAGGTGGCCTCAGTCAGAAACAACTACAGTCAGGTTTGATTTAGGCTTAGATATTTTTGGGTTGGGCTTACATGTTCAGGCCAGTGTCGAGGTAAATCTGTTTAATGCACTGATGATCTACTACTATAATACCTTTGATCTTACCTTTAAAATTTAAAAAGGGACAATGCACCTCAGTACAGAATCCAAAGGTTACTGTCATCTTCACCATCGTAATCTACTTTTGGGAGCACAGACAGATGTTCATGTGTGACTACAAGGAAAAAGTACACTGGCAAGACAAACAACTCAAAAGCTTTACAGTGTCATACACTATTCTGAATCAATCAATTATCATATCTTAGTTAAACGGTTGCTTTCCTCTTTTTCGACTTCAAACAAACTTGCCAGGACAATAGCTACAACTCTGCAAAGGTGGACTTTCAGTTGGAGAAATATTTATAATATTTCAAGAATCATGTCTCCTCCAATGGTTTACACGAAGACCACAGTTCACGACGTGTAACATTTTGTTGGGAGAGTCATCTGTGGAGCGAGTAGGTAAACAGAGGAAGACCATACATAAATAATACAAAAATCCCTCCACAAAATTCTTTACATCAGCCATCATTCAGTCAACGTGATGCCTGAGTCTGGAGTGTTTGCACAGTCCAGAAGCCCAACATCTCATTACAGTTCATGACTCTCTCATTTCTACCTACGTGAAGACACATCGGTAGATTGGTAAGACACAAAACAAAACTGGTTGATAAAATTAACAAACCATCTTAATTCAGATATTTATATACGGATGTAAACAAAGCAAAAGGGTAACTTGGGGTGGAAGTT
The DNA here is from genome assembly GCF_902150065.1 of Myripristis murdjan. Classification (NCBI taxonomy): domain Eukaryota; kingdom Metazoa; phylum Chordata; class Actinopteri; order Holocentriformes; family Holocentridae; genus Myripristis; species Myripristis murdjan. The sequence goes on along the minus strand of NC_043981.1, from coordinate 2,937,877 downwards.
TGTACAATATAAAATTTTTAAGAGTTTGATTTTAATGTGTGTAGGGGACATTTCCTAAGGAGACGGGTAGCAACAACTAGGGTTAGACAGATGTATTGGTTTGCTGATACTGGCCAATAAACAGTTCAATTTTTTTTTTTTTTTTTGAAAAACGTGTGTTGAGTTAACTCTGAAAAAATTCATTAGTCAAAGAATTCTTGTTCAAATTTCATAGTTCAGGAACGCCATTTCAGAAGCTTTTCTGTTCTGACGAGTAAAATTCTGGGGAACACATGGAAAACCTGTCTTTTTTATTTTTAATCAAGAAAATTATCAAATTTAAACATGTTAAATGCCAGCAGAAAATACTGGCTATCTTCAGCAAAAACTACTGGCCCTCAAAAACCCATATCGGTCGAACCCTAGTGAGGAGATGCAAAGCTACAGGCCTGTGTGTTTCATGTGTAGAGGAACATATATATACTGTATATATACATACATACATTTGTACATATATGTACATACATATGTGTGCGCTTTCATAAGTATGTTGGGACTGGTAATTTGGCAACCACACTGAGAAAAAAGGCTTGTTTCTTCTCTTATTTCATTAAAATGTAAGGCATGCCATGGAAGGTAGCACTGGTTGACATGGGGAGCTCAGTTCAAAACGATCAGACAGCAGCTTTTAAAAATTCCTTCAACTCGGCTGGACTCGGACAACCTTCGCAAAACTATTTCATATCATTCTTGCTGTGGTTTGTATTCTCTGAGATACATCTTCAAGTCACAACAAAGTCTGAACGGTTTACTCTACTGTGACACCATCACATAGCAAGGTTTAGACTCTGATGACCTACAGGATTTCAAGGCCATCGCCGGCTCTCTGTTGTGATGTCATCACTTGGTGAGCTCGCTCTAGCCTCCAAGGCATGACATCATTTCCACACAAAGCGCCTCTGGACTGTCGTCTGCCCCCCACATACTGTGATGTTGTGCCTCATCCTCCTGATCGATGGAAGTTCCGCTAGTCATCGTTCTAATGGTGTCAGATGTTGGATGATCGTCGCCCCCTGGTGGCGCCCAGCGAGGCTCGCAGCCTCGGCTCTCTGGCCCTGTAGTGGATTCGCAAAAAGAAAATGTATTGATACAGCATCAAATCAATTATAAAATGCTTAGAAAAAAAAGGAGTTTAATAATAATAACTGAGGATGACCTTTGACATGAATAAGGAACCCCATACCAACTTAATAAAATACCCCAGGGGTGGGGAATATATTAATATTATATCAATATTACATTGATATCATGGTATGAGACTAAATATTGCCTGGGATTTTGGATATTGTAATATGGTGATATGGCATAAGTGTTGTCATTTCCTAGTTTCAAGGGCTGCATTGCAGTAATGGGATGCAATTTTCTGAAATTAATACACTCTTTTAGCTCTTCTGCTATTTGCCTCAACCTGCTTGTTCGTCATATCCACATTACTAATGACTGTTTATCAAAAATATGAAAGCACCAGTTGTCATACCTGCAATATCACCACAATATGGATAGATATATTTAATCAAAAATATTGTGATATTTGATTCCGTCCAAATCACCAAGCACAATAATAAAATGCAACTCAAGGACAATTCCATTGTGATTGGAGTTTTTGTTTATTTCCTGCATTCCTTACTGATTTACATCATTATAAGTCATTTTCCACTGGTTTTACACATTGTGATATATTTGCTGTTTTGCCTTCATCTTGGTTCTTTGTTGTCCTTCTCAAATTATAGGTCAGGACCAAAAATGGGTCATGGCTTCTGATGCTCTATTTGAACTAAATACTTCCACAGGAGAAGGACCTGTAATTGTGATTATTAAAAATCATAGTGGTCATTTATCATAATTTTACAGTCCATTATTATACGCAGTGGATACTTAACAGGACGTAATCCAGTTCAAATAGGAATGTAACCATGCTGGGTCCCAGAGAAGGACTATTTAGTTTGCTCTGAATCTTGTGCTGAATATTTTTTTTTTTCAAAGCCACACCTGTAGTGCTCATTGAAGTCCAGTCTGAAGCTGAGGAAACGCAGACTCTCATCTGAACTGGTCGTCAGCAAAACCAGGAACTGCTGTACAATGCTCTGTGAGGAGGAGGGGAGGGAGGGAGTTTGCACATATAAAGGGACTTAAAAATAAATAAAAAAATCTTCCCACACTGAAGCAAGATGATCAAAAACTGGTTCTTGGGATGGAAAACCAGTTAAAACAAGGGATTTAATCATTTAGCGTTATTCTTGAATACTACCTTCATCACCCACCAAGATTGGAGAGTTCCTGAAAGTCAATAACTGTAATAAAATGGACTGTTCCTACTAGTATAACGTAACACTAGTGAGACCAACCAGCTGTAGTGAAAGTATCTTGATTTGTTAGAGCTAGCGCTGCAACAGTATGAGCTCAAATGTTTTCCTAGCTAACACTGCTTTCGAGCTCATTAGCTAAAAAACTTACATGGAGTCTTGTCGTAGTAGAGCTGAAGTGGGAAACCTCATGACTGACGCCATCTAGCTAAAGCAAATGGCAGCATTTGCTAGCCCTCACCTCCGATATAATCCTTGGCGTGCCTTGCAAGTATGCTGTTTTTTGGTGTTTTATTTTATCATTTACTAAAGACAATGCATGCTAGCACAGAATATCAGGTGCATTTTAAGAGGTAATCAAATGGGGTGGAAGGAATGAAAAAAATGAGGTTGTGTTCTGATTGGATTGCTCCACTCTTACATGTGAAAATAAGTTTTTAATCCTCAGCCACAATGCTTGCTTGAGTCAGAAAAAACAACCAACAGGTGTCTTTGCATAGAATGAAATTTAGATATCTATTTTCATCATGATGTCTACAACCAGACAGTAAAAAACTTTGTAATCAGAACTTGCACATTTTAGTGTAACATCCCATGAGGTTGAAGGGTTTTCATTACCGCCCCTCCACCCACCCACCCACTCTCTCTGCTCCCCAACTCTGACAGTAGCTGTTTGGCTGCTTTAACCAGAGTGGGAATTATGATTCATTTGGAAGATTCAGTTCATTTTGGTCAGTTCATCAAAATGATTCATTCACTAGTTTGTTCAGTGGTCCTGCGTGAGTGCTGTGTCGCTCCTGAACACTGAGTCACTCAGTGAGCAAGTAACCAAACTAAACACACCTGATCCTCAGCATATTCAGCCTCCATTCTCTTGTTCACTGAAAGGCACTGATTCAGTGAAGGAGGGTTCAAGAATTCAAAACAAAGTGACTCAGCTATCTTACCCATTAGTTCAATCCCAGTCGTATTGAAAAGATGTTGAAACTGCTGCTTCCCACTCACACAAATTTGGAAATTATGCGAAGATAACTCATTTTGTGAACTGGGACTTCTTGTACAGATTTATTTGCATGAAAAAAACAAAAACAAAACAAAAACATACAAAAAAAACTCATTTCACTTTCTTGCTCAAATTGTACCTCTTCCTGGACATTGGGTTGAAAACAAAACCGGACATTTGGGTGTGCTTGTTGTTAAACTAAAAAATGGCCCAGTGCACTGAGGGGATAATGAGTTCTTTAGTTCAATGGTAGCTGCAGCCTCGCTGGCTGAGTTAGCTCTGTTTTGAATCAGGCTGCTTCACTGAATCATCAAATCCCGTCCGGTGAATAAGAGAATCAAGGCACTGTGTCAGCCTTACCAGGGAAAAAAACAGACAGCGTCCCCTGGATGCATCGACGGTGAGATTACTGCCTCCTTTCGGATTTCAATGCGTCAGGGACATAGGATGTGTACCATTCAAAATTACTACTATCCCTTTGTAAAATTTCCCATTCAAGCAAATGCAAATTAATAATTACCATCTTGAGGCTGATGGGGCTGATACAGTACCTGATAGAAGTGGGTGAGGATGCGGAGTTGGGAGCGCATCTTTGGTATGGTTTCCTGGAACTCCTGGATCCTCTTCTTCTCCTCTGCTTCCTGTTCGGCTGTCACTCCCCACTCGCCCTACGTTCAGAGACAGAAAGACAAACTGGTTTGTCTCACTGGCTGTTGACAGTCAAATCTGATCAGTTCACCGGTTCACGCTCTACAGGGTGTCTGCAGCTATCACAGTTATAGTTAATATGTTTTGAGACCTTTTAATGACTTTTTAAAGCAAACATTTAAGGCTGATTTGTGGACAAATTATCCTTTTCTTATTCAAATAAGCTTAGCAAGTAAGTATAAAGTTAAGTAATGATTGAGTACATAAATACATTTTTAGCTTTGAATATGGTGGGTTATTTACCATTACTTTTTTCATTCATAACTTGGTACATTAGATACATCAGAAATGTTGACTGAGGCCCAAGAACTCATTTTGACCAAAACAACAACAACAACAACAAAAAAAAACAGATGGATAATTAAATGAGATGAAATGTTTGGTGAAATTAAGACATCATAAGTTCAAATTTACTTTTAACGCCTGATATTCATAAAACTGGACTGAGGACATTTTTAGACTTTTTCAAGGACCTGCAGACACGCGTCTAAGTGGGCATGATGACTTGTCCATGAGTTGTGAAAATCAAACGTGGTGATCGTGCCAACTGGATCAGGAGGCAAGAGATTAAAGTTGTAACTCATCACATACTACAAGATTTAATAGAGAACACCACAAACAGGCACTGATGTGCTCTGACTGGAAAGTCCCTTGTGCGGCCAAAGGGTGGCCTAAACATTGTGTAGACATTCTGCCCATGCCGTTGTTTTGGTCATTGAGCTTTGCATGCTGCTGAAACCTCCCACTCTCTACCTCCATCTCCTGCCCTACCTCCTCCTCTCTTTGCTTCTTCTTCTCCTCAAACTGCAGGCGAAGACTGAGCTCTTCCAGTGCAGAGCGGTACAGGGAGTCCTGGGCACTCTGAAACTCGATGATCTGATCAAATATGGCCCTCAGCTGGTTCAGGAGAGACTGAACAAACACAGAAATAAAGAACAACAGAGAGAGGAAGACAGAGAGTGAAAGGGATTGTGAGAAAGTGTGGAAATAAGGGGGGAAGATCAACTTTATAAGGAAACACTTCAATGGACAATTTCAACCTGACAAGTCCACAAAATTAGCCTGTGCATATGAGTGTGCATATACCCTGCTGTTATTGTCCAGCAGGCATCTAGAGATGATGGTATCCAGGAAGACGTCGTGGGCAGCAATGATATGGTCGAGGTCCTGAGCCTGCTGCACTTTGTTCCACAACTCATCCCAGGAGCACTCCAGCACCTACACACACGTACACACAATTAGGCAATGCTAAATGAGACTCTGCTATTCTTGATGTGTAGACACCAGTGTTGATTTTGACAACCAATTTTGATATATTTTTACCCTTTTGACAAAAATCATTTAAAATTTTAGTCATGTTTTAGTTATTTGATTTTGTTAGCCTTAGTCTAGGTTTTGCCATTATTTACATTGGATGAACCTCTCTGGGACCAGTTCTGGGTTTGATCCAAATTTTTGCATCAGATATTGGAGTGGTGTTACTGATCCATGCACTGATACACTATAGACGTGCACACACACACACTGCTGCCTGTAGTATTTCTACAATATTTCTGCAGTTAATCTACTGCTACTACTTTCACAGCAGACTGTTAGCCAGGCTGTAGCTAGTGAACACAGAGGTCTTCTTCTTTGGCAGTGCCTCCCTGAATGCATTGTGCTGATTATGGTATAGCGCCACCATGGTGGGTGCCGGTATTGCGAGGGAAATGTACTTATTAGTAGCTGGTAATGCATCGCTGTGCATTTAATTTGTTCAAGTTTTTCAACAACATTGAAGGAGTTGCCACTGCAACTTGCACTCCTACACCTGTTGCCATGTGAAGCCGCTTAACATAAAGTTAAAATGCTTTGGAATACATTTAAACTTTATGCATTTTTGTGTGTTTTTGGATTAAGAAGTTTTGTGTGGTTTACTACAGCCTACTCTAACTTTGCACATAACACCAAGATCTATAAAAATAATGATAATCATCATCATCATCATCATCATCATCATGAAAAACGTGTCATATCAGACTGGTACTTGGTATCGTCCGAAACCCAAAGCCCAGAAATCGGAATCGGATCGGAATTGGAAAGCAGCACCAAAAAAAGTGGATCAGTGCATCCCTACTTGAAGAGCACATCACTGAACACCTGCTGAGTGCATTACACTTTTAACCTTTCACTTTACTTTGCCCAACTGCATTTCCCCAGCAGGTCTGGGGATTTGAACCAGCAACCTTCTGATAGCAAGCCAGCCTCTTGAACTCCTAGACTTCTTCAACCCAATATATCATCATGTTGAATTTAAGCAGTAAAAGCTGTCATGCACTGCTGCATCTATTGGATGGAGTAGATCAACTCTGAGAGTATTACACTGATGTCAGTGATTATATGGCCTGTGGTAGTGATAGTGCTGCAGGTAGTCTGACCTCGAAGGTGATGTAGTACTGCATCTGGTGGATGAAGTGGACCATCTCCGAGGCCAGGATGTGACACTGATGCAGCACGCCTGATAATTCTGTTGGGAGAAAAAAAAAAAAAAAAGATAAAAATAAATAAATAAATAATACTACAAGAGGTAATATTATTGAAGGGTACTTTTAAGTTTCACCAAAGTCTAAGAAAATGTCAATGTCAGTTGGAATGGAATGTTAAGACAAATTTTGCAAGTGAAATAAACCTGGAAATATGAACTACTGTACCTGATTTTCCAGAGTATGGCTCTATGTTTTTACCTTTTGAGCTTTCAGGAGCCAGACATCTTGTTTTCACTGTAACATTATAGAGGATCTAACAACATGGCAGTGGTGGAGCATAGCTGATATCTGTGTGTGTGTTTTTATCTACCAGGCATGGTCTTGAGCAGCTTGGCGTTGCACATCTGTCCTTTCCAGATGTCGGTAAGTGTGTACTCCATCCTTTTCGCCCTCCACAGGAAGTTAAACACCCGCAGGTAGTGGCCCATACACTCGCGTGTAAACACCTGGAACGCACATACACACAGATCAACACTGAGATATGAACACACAGGCCACTCACATGCCTCTTCACCAGTAGATAAATGCTATACAGTTTGATTTATTTTACATCGTGCGTGCGTGAGTGTGTGTGTGTGTGTATGTATTACTGTAGCAATAGGTCCATCCACATGGTAGTCCAGACTGAAGACATCCCAGCCTGTATCACCAGGAGACACCTGGAGGTAACAAAAACACAGTTGCCAAAAAAATGAGAACACAATGAAGTCAGATTAGCAAAAGAAATGACCTTTTAAACCAGAACAGCAATAAAACATCTTCAGCCAATCAAATCAAAGTTCTAAGAGAAAAGGGGGCAGAATATTCAGTCAGTATGAGATGCTAATCTGTGCTTCCTTGCCACATGACCAACCTTTCCTCAAAGCTCAAAGTGTCATGCAAATCTATTCATAACTTTTTGAGATATCCCGCTAACAAACAAACAGACAGACAAAATGAGGTGAAACATAACACTCATCCAACTCCACTAGTGAAGGTAAAAATGTGCTATAATCCATGATAAACTCAGCTTGTGGTCTACAGCATGGTAAAACAAACAAACAAACAAACAAACAAAACTATTCACACTATAAGCTGCTGCCAACTAGTTTGAATTTCTGACTAGCATGCTTTATGAACTAGCATGCCTTATGAACAGTGCATCACCCAGAATTAGCCACATTAGTCCTGAACTGCTGATCTCTGGTGTCTATTCAGAATGTGCAGAATTTTCATTTATATTTGTGTGGTGTATTTTGGGTGGCTCAATGGTTTAGTACAGTTGCCCCACAGCAAGGAGGATCCTAGTTCTCCCAAATGTAAAAACCTGGCTGTTATTTTCACACCTTCAGGTTAGTTGACAGATCGGTGCAGTTTGTATGCCACAGTGAGTTTTTGCTAGTGCTGATTTTTATTGGCCTTTACCATGAACACAAGAGGCCAGGAAATGGTTCTTTAGAATTTCAAAAAGCTCAAAAAAATCTATCATACATTTACTCCAAACAATTCTTGCAGCATAAACCAAGTATTCTGAAGGCTACCCAGACTCCAAAAGACCATTATTTACCGTATGTCTTTTTATGTACTCCTTGCAACTATGCACCTGTAGGTTTTATAGCTGTAAATACAGCTCAGTGCGTATTCAAGTACAATTTAGTCCAAAAACAGATGACTATTTTAGAAACCAAGTCGTACAGAGATATTTTTAGCTACAACAGCAGAACTGAGAGAAATATATCAGGTTCAGTTTTGTGTGTACCTGGTATTGCTAATGTTGTGGGGACATAAATCTGTTTACAGTCACGTTGTGGGGACTCGCCTCCCTTATGGGGACAAAAAGCAAGTCCCCATAAGTGAAAATCATTAATTTTAGGGTGAAGACTTGATTTAAAGCTAAGATAACTTTAGGGTTAGGTTAAGGTTAGGGTTAAGGTTAGGATTAGGCAGGTAGTGGTTAGGGTTAAGGTTAGGATAAATCTCCAGGAAATGAATGTAAGTCAATGTAATGTCCCCTGAAGTGATGGAAACCAGCTTGTGTGTGTGTGTGTGTGTGTGTGTGTGTGTGTGTGTGTGTGTGTGTGTGTGTGTGTGTGTGGGTGTGTGTGTGTGTGTGTGTGTGTGTGTGTGGGTGGGGGGTGGGGGGCTAACCCTAACCTGCCATTTGGTAGAAAAACACTGGCAGAAAACACTGGTGGGAATTCATTTCATGCAGGACATATATCCAAATCAATTAATTGACTCTGAAATTAGCTACTGCTATTTTTTCACCTGTCTGTTGATGTGTGGGGCATTCTCACTTGTTCAGATAAGTCAAATTGATAGGTAAACTAATGAGAAAAGTGCTTTACTAACACTGTTGTTGTATGAGGAGGAGAAGTTGGAATCTTGATGCATTCAGAGGAACAGCAGATTCGTCAAACCAGTAGAGGTTTAACACTTACGGACGATCTGTAGAATTTTGTGGAATGTTGCATTTATGTTGTTGTTTATTGTTGGAGATTTTTCATGGTTTACTGAAAATTAAAACATCCAAAACAAAGGTCATGCTGGTTAATTCAGCAGCAGAATTTCCCATGTATCATAAGTTGGTTTGGCTGTAGAGAGAACGCTGTCACACTTTACATCATAATTGCTATTATGAGATCAGTACAAAAAGGTGCATCTGGTGAGGTTTCAAAGTCATTTGCAAGGAAGTCTCAGGTACCTGTGCAATTATGGGACGGAGAAGAAAACTTCAGTCAGAACGAGGTGAGCTGAAGTCTTTGGAATGTCTTGCATTTGTAGTTTGGTGCAAGTTTGTCCAAGTTGTTCACAATTTTAATATCAAAAATTATTTGTTTTTTCCCCCAAAATATTTAGTCCCCCCCTCATTTTTTTTTTTTTTGTCTCTACAGTGAACTGAGTATGCAGTTGTACTTATCAGCTGAAATCTGATATTTTTTGTTCATGCAATCACTTCACAGGTGCTGAAACAGTAAAGTACTTGCTCTGTGAAATCCCAGCAGCCTGGGATACCCTGCCTGTGTATCCTGGTCCTCAGCTTCTTACATCTACATCAAGTATTGCTGTTTATGATGTGAATGGGGCAAATGCAAACCTCAGTTATGCAGGTTACATCCTCCCAAACACCTGCAAATTGCCGCATATGCCTGAAGAGTCACAAAACCGTAAAACACTCAGAGGGACTAGGCATTCTGCCTTGCAGACCAAACAAGAAAGGCTCACAGAGAAGTACAGGAAACTGAAGATGAAAATCGAAGCTCAGGAGGACGCAGCAAGCAAAATGACTACATACTTCAGCTCTCCACTGAGAGAAGAATACCTCGGGGAGGAGTACAAAAAAATGATGGAAAAGATTAGAGCTGAGGAGGAAGCAGACACAAACTCAGGACAAAGTGTGGAGACAGCAGGACTACATACAGAGGCTGCCCTCAACCATGAAACACCTCCACCATCATGGCAGGATGACCTGGAGACAACCCTTGTAACGCCAGCTGAAGGAGAAGCAGATGTAATTGCATTTCTCCTGAAAATGTGATGAAGCCGACAACTGCTGAAGGCATTTTCATTGTGGCTTTTAAATAAACCTTTGAAGCAGAATTTGTAAAGTGTTTCTCTGACTGAATTTGTGCTGCATATTGGACCAGATCCTCAGTGTGGATCTCAAGCTATGGAAGTTGTAAGAGTTTGTGACAACATTCATGTTGGCTTGCAGAAGAAATATCGCAATTTGGGAGACTCCTTCCCTATAGCGCCACCAACAGATGTGTTACAAATAGCACACTTGTTTGAAACAATCAAGATATAAGGAGGTAAATACTGCATTTTTGGGTGCAACATACAATTGTTTGGTTTTGAAACACTTGCACTGTGCTGCACAATATGTTTGGAGCAATTCTGTGGTAATTTTTGCCCTTTTGAAACTCAAAAGAACCAGATCTCAGTAGTGATGATCACTCTTTTAAGGACATCATTTTCCAGAATTTTTCAAACTAGTGAGGTAAATAAAACTGTGGCTGTTATACGGCACAGGTTGCCCTTTAAACTCACTTTTAGAGAGCCATTTAAGAATTCACATGTGCCAGAAAAACTTTTGATTTGTGAGAACAAGGAAGTTGATGTGTGTTCAAGACCAATGTTTTGGTGCCTCCATGTGGCAAAAATAAAAACTGAGGTTGAACACAGCTGGTCTCTTGACAGCTTGACTCTACTGTAAATGTAAGAAAAAATAATTACATAATTTTGACCACATATATATTTTTCAGAACTGCATATTTTTCTAGCCTAAGTTCACTGGTATAATGCTGCATTCGCTAACCAACTTATGACACGTATGAACTGTTATAGTTTATATAGCAAATCTAAAAGATCATTTGGCCCCATCTAGGATAGCAAGTATCAACAGTGGAGCACAAACACACACACACACACACACACACACACACACACACACACACACACGTTACCTCCAGCAAGCGCACATCGAGCCTCTTGAGGATCTCTGCGTTGTCGTACTGGGCGTTGGTGGCTCTGACTGCCGTCTCTAAAATGCCAGTCAGGTTGTGTTGGTACAAAGTGGTGGCGGGGCGGGCTAACTCCGGTCTGGGACAGGTCAGAGAGGATTAGGTGAAACTTTATTGCTGGTAGGGATCAACCAATTATCAGTTCCAGATGATTATTGGGAGTTGATAGTCTGCATTTTTCAATAACTGATATCATATTTTTGATTTACATGATGGTCAATATGAAAACCACTCAGATGCAGAACAAAAGCAAGGGCCTGGGCAACATTGCATGTAATAATAATAACATGGTTACAATTTTCATCTTCCTTTTCACTGGATTCATATTTTATCTAGTTTTACATAAAGATAAAATTACTAATTTGCAGTGTGTTGCCCTCACTTAATTGCCTTAGACAGAAGGGTTAAAATGTCAGTAGGTTTTACTGGATTTATTCAGTTTTATTCAAAATCTTATGAAAGGCACCTGAAGGTAGCCTAATTTAAACATAAGAAATCTGATGTCAATCCATCATCACTGACCTGACCATTAAATATATTATTTTAATAATTTTCTGGTCATTTTCATTTTGCTTGTTTTAAATAATTTGATCATTTTTTTGTTTTTACAAAATGTAATTGTCTTGAATTTATTATTATTGTCACCATCATCATTAGTTTTGTTATTATTTTGCAAATTTTGCTAAGTAAGTTTAAGTTTTTTATTCTCCATTTTTTTCCTCAAATAATAATAATTGTAACTGGTGTTTGTAATACTATAAATTTGGACACTGCAGTTTTGCAATTTACTGCAAAGTCAATCCCCAATTTATTGATGCCAACAATCACAGCCACCAGCCAGTCACAAGTGCTCTAACAACATTCATAAAATGTACTCAAAATTCTGCCTTTCGCAGGTCCATCAGATGCCTGATTAAGGAGTGGCGGTCTCACTGATGTGTGTGTGTGTGTGTGTGTGTGTGTGTGTGTGTGTGTGTGTGTGTGTGTGTGTGTGTGTGTTGGACTCACTTGAGCAGGTCCATGAGGTGCCTGATGAAGTCGCCCTGGCCCAGTAGCAGGTATCTCCTCATGGCCTGCAGATGCTCCAGCAGCAGGTAGTTGCGGTTGAGAACATCCAGCAGGTACTTACTGGTGTCAAAGTAGGCGGCATCGATCTTCCCCTGAAATCCCCCCTCCAGGTCTGACAGCAGCTCTGCAGCTACGTTTGAACATACAGAGGAGAAGCTTCTTACTTGGTTTGACGTGTGTGTGTGATGTATGCTGCTGATTAGACAAAGAAGATGAGGGTGATGATGAAGACGAGTCCCTGCCTGGCCTTACCCACCACACTGCTAATCAGCAAACCTGGGTGAATTCTCTGCGTCTCTAGCGTTTTCAAAGAAACCCCTGGACATACAAAAGTGACTGAACAACTGCAGGATTCTTGAGTGTATGTTAATCATGATTTTTCTCTCTAAAGGTTTAGATCACAACTCTCTCACATGATTCTTACTTTTTCAGCAAAAATATTTATTGCTGTCTTTGATGCTCAAGTAAAAAAGTGTCTCTAGTAAGTAAGTGTCTTATTTTATTTTAGAGCACATATAGTGCGTACGGCGATACACTGTGCAACATTTGCATTACTGAGGTTTGTTTGCTCTGGTTGCTGGGATTTTGTCATGTGGTTTGTTTATCCTTGACTGCAAACTCACATTGGATCTGCAGTGCTGTGATGATGCCAAAGCATTGCTTGTAAATTATGACTCCTTGTATATCATTGTTGGGTTTAAACCCAAAAAGTTCCCTTTCAGTATGAGCACGACATCACTCTCGCCATTGCAATTTTCCTCAGTGTCGCTATTCTTATTTGTTTGTTTCGCTTGAAAACTTGGCTCCAACTCTTCCAAATAGGCTGGCTAAGTTTCTGACTGCCTTTTCCCAGCTTGTTCTATATGTGCTCTTTCGGGTTACTATGGCAACAGAGTGAGGAAGAGAAATAAGAAAATATTGAGTTGTATGCGTGAATGTTGAATTGATAGAATGTTTTGCTTTACACTATGTTTGTGTAATTGATACAGCAGTTGGGATTGGTCCAAAGCACAGCAGTCAACAAGTGATGGCAGTGTGCCAAATCCATAGGGAAACAGGAGCGAGTGAACTGTTGTTATTTAGAAATGAGGTCACACAGATGTTTGAATTCAGATCATGTTTTTTTTTTATGATTAATAGTGTAGCCATGGACTGAACACAACATTGTGCTTAAAAACTGAAACCTAAAACTTGAGTGTCTAACCACCACTGATCTCTACAAAGGTTACTGGCAGGTGCCACTGACTCTGCAGTCCCGGGAACTAACAGCTTTTCATACACCATGGGGTCTGTTTCAGTTCACTGTAACACCATTTGGATTGCACAGCGTCCCAGTGACATTCCAAACATGCATGTATCATTGGGTTTTTCTGATTTGACTTAATGCACGAAGTGGGGTCTTCAATCACAACAGGGAGAGAGGCCTCGCTTACTTTATTCATTGTAATATTACATTATCGACAAACAAACACACAGACAAGAGCAGATGCTGTCCAGCCCCACAGTGCCAAGCAAGCTGTGCTGCATTAGCTGTCGCTGTAGATCTAACCACATCATTCACAGTGTATTATCAAGTCGACGAGATCCACTCTACTACTCAGCTATGCTCTGATAGGTTAGCTGTCAGCATGATAGTAGCCTGATGACTATTATGACTACACAAAATGTGTAGCGGCAAAAACAAAATTGGTTTGCAGTTCAATCTGTTAAGTGAATTTCTGCCCGAACAAATGTGGTTTGGCTTGGGATGCACGTGGACTGTAAATCTACTGAAAAATTTTTCCTAGGTCCAACAACACTTCTGGACAGCTGGACAAAGAACTGAAGATGCTGGAAAGAATGAGCAGACAGAGAGTGAAACAGAACTATAACCCTCAGCACATAAAAGCTAAAGAACAGGCACTTTTAAAATTAAGTCCTGAAGTGGAATCAATAGAATATGGCTAAATATACCTCCTTCCTTTCCATAAGCAAGAGGATAGAAGGACAAGGCCAAAGAGCGGTAAGAGCATCGATCACTGACCGTCTAGTAGTCCATATCAATACAGCCATATCAATACAATGATGAGTTAGAGACTGGCGGCAATACAAATCGAGCATCTGGGAAGTTAAAGTGTGAGGAAAAGAAAATGGATTCTTGTGGCTCAGTTATAATTAGGGTGCTTGATTCAGCAAGAACAAAACTAAACTCCCTAACTTATCATCATCTTAATAAAATCAAGAGTAGCATGCTTGGCAAATCGAGAACACATTCAAATAACCTCATACTTAATGATAAATCATTGTTCTTTGATGCACATTTTGGCGTTGTGCAAATGAAGCTAGCAATAACATTCAAACCTTCTGATATTGTGCACACTAAATACTATGTCTCTTTTGGTATGATTTGTATTTTTAAAAATATTTAAGTTATATACACCTACCATCTTTGGGTGTGTCTGTGGACTTAGATGCTGGTGTGATTTTGCCTGGCGGCGTTCTGTCATGGCAAACCTGATGCAGGAAGTTGATGGATTTACCAATCAGCAGGACCTACAGCAGGGGAGGGATGAAAGAAAATGATGGTGACCCAAACTTACCCTGTTGAACTCTATGTCAAATTCATCAGCACTCACAGATAACTGTCTTGGTTCAACTCCTGTGGTGTTTGCAATGAAATGTGTAGCACTGTTGATTTTAGTCATATACTTTAGTCATTTACTATATTTTGCCACTCTTGCAGCTTTAAATGATTTGTAGACTGTAAAGGACTCCACCGGTGACTTTGAATATGTGGCCCATTTTCTACACTTTCCCCACATTTCACATGGCTACAAACCATTTAACAAATCATTTGTGGGTACTAAAGATTTCATAACACACAATGAAAATCCCTTCATTTTCAAATGTTTGGTTGAAAAATACAGCTTACAATGCTCTGCTTTAGTAAAAAGTTGTCGCCAGTCAGTGTGCGACATTACCGATGGCCCAGGGCTGGGCAGGCAAATTGATTGGCAAGTGATGGCCGATCAAAGTCATGGGTAAGTCCCTTTAAACATGGTCTTTCCCATCCTAGCATCATTCATCCATTGCTCATTGTCATGGGGAACAATGTGTGTGAACATGTGTACAAAAACAAATGCCACAATGTTTTTCTGTCACTGTTCTATTTTGATGTGTACATTTCTGCAGATCTCTCAGTTGTGTCTCAGTTATTGACACAAGAGTTTATTATCAAGGTCATCCATTATCACTGATATATTATTATCATAAATTCTGTTCTCCTGAGAGTTGTCTCTCTAAAGCAAATGTTTCCCAGGGGACTATTTTCCAGCAGAGGGACTGTTTCACTTGCCCAATTTCAGGTAATCAAAACACAACAGTGCTGCTGCTTTAAGGAAAACTAATGTGGGGGACTTTATTACTGTGATGGCATGGGCTAATGCAGCCCAAAAACCTTTTTTGTGTACAACCATACAAAGTTGCTGATTATGTTTAGATAAAAACTGATTTGCATCTCAAAGGGCAGGCCTACAAAGTCTAGCAGAATTACGAGTAATCTTATGAGCACAAATCTAAACTGAAAATTTTCAGTTTATTCTTACTGTGAACTTGTAAATTTTGTAATTGTTCAGATAAAATGTACAATTTTATGAAAAAATGTTCACACAACAGATTGTGGTAAAGATCTGTGTGAGTGGTTTTGTGTATTGTGTATTGTATGAATGAACTGAATGAATGAAGAAATCCCTGACCTGTTGT
This sequence comes from Myripristis murdjan, assembly GCF_902150065.1. Lineage (NCBI taxonomy): Eukaryota > Metazoa > Chordata > Actinopteri > Holocentriformes > Holocentridae > Myripristis > Myripristis murdjan. The sequence continues at coordinate 2,921,988 of NC_043981.1, read as the reverse complement.
GTGTATGTGTATGTGTGCGTGTGTGTGTGTGTGCACACCTTGCGAGCCTGGTCCATGGTGATAAATGAGGGGATCATGGACTTCCTGAGGGAGTATTTGTCGTGCCACAGACGGTCCGTCTTTACATTGGGGTCCGATGCTACGAAGAACTGTATAACAAACACAATTTAATGATCCCCCGCTGGGAAAATGCAGTGCAGCGGCAGAGAATAATAGAATCATAACAAAGACAAAAAAGGATATAAATAAGAATTGAGCAAGAGAGGTGGTGTCAAACATTAACCAGGCAACCAGTCCACTCTAAGATTCAGTGTGGTCCACCTCTGATATGATGTTTATGATGCAGTTTGTTATTTATTGTGGAGCAGATCAATATTACACTGGTCGTCTATGGGAAGACATTAACCTAATTCCTCTTCTGTGAGTTATCATTTGTCCCATTCACTTTAAGTGTCCATTTACATCAACTGGCAGCAGGTTCACTCTGGGCTCTGTAATAGGCAAACTGAAGGCTACTCTACTTCCCTCAGTCAGTGTTTCAGTGTGTGTACACTGATACATCACTGAACTGACTCCAACAGGTTGCTTGACTATAAATCTATTTCTGCATCCCATTTCCACACAGCCTTTCAGCTACAAGAGCTCTTCAGAAAAAGGTCACTGTAAAAAACATAGCCAAGGTTGCAATGCAAAGGTATTTTAATTTTCCATTTTAATAGACTGACAGAGATGAGTATCCTTTTATCACTATCACTTTACGTGTAGTAATAGCAGCAATATAAGAGGTAGTAGTAGACATAGTAGATGAACTGGTAGTACTAGTAGCAGTAGCCATTAGTAGTGGTAGTCTAAGTAGTAGTAACAGCAGTAGAGGTAGAATTATTAGTGTGTGTGTCAGGAAACACCGTGCCATTTCAACATGGTGTTTATTCCATATCTCAGCATCGGCTGTATCAAGTCAAATATCTATATAATCTAGATGTCAAATACAGGCAGTTCTGATCATACCTCCAAGTATCCAAAAGTTTTCAGTTACCCAAAAGCTGAACATGTCTGCTATGAAGCAGTTGCAGGCATTTGAGATCCATGTCTCTGCAATGAGCATTACGGGCTTAAATCACCTTTAAGTTTCATCACGATATGATATTATACTGATTCTTTGGACAATGATGTGTCATTTGCTGATATCACAAATTCAGCCATGATACAATATTGTTTCAGTTCAATTCAGGGGCTTACAATTGATATGAGACAATATCATTATGTCCATTTAATGCAATCAGTTACATTACAATGCCTGGTGCTAGCACTGTTTGAACATTTAGGGAGGCAGTGTGCGTGGATGGAAATGGTGACTATACATGTCATGGGAATTTCAAAATATACGTCCAAGATGGTGATATGGATCGATATTATATTGTATTGTTAATCATTAGATTAATGTATCGATCAAGATCAACGTATCATTATACCCCTAATCAGCATATGCAACCAAAGAATGTCTCAATGATGATGTTAGCATTAGCAAATTGAACTGTTTTCATAAAAAAAAAAAAAAAAAAAAAAAAAACATTTCTACAAAACATTTCCACTCTGAGGACCGTTTTCATTGACCAAAAGCAAATATCTATATAATATGGTTAGATAATAAAGGCAGTTCTTAGCTCTGGCTCATATCTCTGGGCTAGAGCTCACTTAGTTCTGTGAGGTACAATTTTTCTGGCCAGTTAGAACTCAATAACCTGGAAAAACCTGTAATTTTAATATTTCATACCCCAGCGGTGGTAAACGCCATGCTCAGAATAAAATGTGTGTTGTATGAGCTAAAATACTGTAACCACTGGTAGACTTATAAAGGCTGAGTTAAATGGCTAAGTACCCAAACCAGATGTGATTTTCTGCATGAGGACATTTCAAAAATGGCTGCTAACATTTCCAGTGATTTGGAAAAGGGAAATATAAATAACATTATGCATTATCTAATGCATTTGTTCACAAACTGCCCATTAATTTTCCAATTCCAACTTTTCAGGCTTAAATATCTGTGTTCCAAGACTGTAAGTCATATCTTATAATACAGATACAACATATTCAGACAGTTTTCTTGTTGCTAAAAATATGAGTGTCTTCACAGAGTGTGGTGCGATCTCCTTGGCAATTTGCCTGCCGTATGGTGCAATAACATTTTCTATGTTCCTGAATGCAGCACTTTAGACTGGAGCACAGCCATAACTACTGGTTTAAGCTGGACACATTAATCCTGTGTGTGTAAGAGAGAAGGGGAAGGAGAAAGAGAAAGAGGCAGGGGGCAGGGAGAAGTAAAGGAGATACATTTATCAATTGGTTTTCCATTATCCTGCTCTCATCACTCCTCATTTAAGAAGCTGCCATCTCTCTGTCCTTCCTTTCCTCCCTCTCTCTATTTCTTTTTGTCTCTCTCTTCCCTAGTTTTTCTGAATCCCTCCTAGGACCCCAGTAATATTTCCTGTCACTGAGGGGTCATAGGTGAGTGTCAGCTGAAAAGTACAATGTTCACTAAATGTGTGTACAACCACAACACATGGCAAAAAGACAGAAACCAAAGATGTATTTTGTAAGCAATTATTGTCAGTTTCATAGTTTGATGGATTTACAAACAAACTATTCAAAATAGTGATTGGTCACACAAAGAGCTGAATTTATGGCAAAGAAAAATGGGCAATTGACAATTGTGAGCAATCTCTGTGTGTGCTTACCTCATGGTAGGTATCTTCTAGCTCTCCATCATAGATCCACCTATAGAGGAAGTTGAGGATGGGATGTGACACCAGGCTGAGGATGTGTTGGACAAGCGCTCTCATCTGCGGGTCTCCGGTTTTGCCATAGGCATGGACGGCTGAGGCCAGCTCGCCTCCCTTTCGACCTGGACAAAAATATGAATGAGCAATGACAAACATCAAAGGAATCAAACCTTTTACCTGAGCAGTTAAACACTGTGTCACATACTGATGCCATGTCTACACAGACATGGATATCGCTGACAATGCCACTTTATTTCTTTTTTGAAAATAAATAAATAATAATAAAAAAAAACCTGTCAACACTGGAGTGTTGCCAAAATATCTTGGTAAACACCAGAACATAAAAATGCACAAACCTCCACTGTATGAGCATGCTCAAATAAGCTGAGGAGTGACTGAAGTAGTTTGTTGACACTGCTGAGTAACAAATACAACGAATTAGGGATGAACAATAATATTATTGAAATCAAAATATAGCCAAGTGCAAAATCCAAACTGCTTGAGCTACAATTATTTGATAAAACAAAAATGTTTAATTGTTACCCCAGCAAAAAAAAAAAAAAAACAGCTTTTTCAGTGAAAGTCAAAATTAGAACACAAAAATTATCATTATCATTGCTAAGAAATTTGTGAATCAAATGGAAATTGCAATATCTGTAAAATTAACTGATGATGATTTCTTACTGTATTGTTTATATTATGACTATAGTTAAAACATCTTAATAATATCTAAAACTGTGGAAAATGGAGTTTGATGACAAAATTTGGGTGAGCCATTTATATAGGAACAAAGTAGGGGCTGACTAGTCACTTAGAAGTACCCATAATTACCCTGAAGTGTTCAAACAGTTGACAAAATGTGCTCAAAATTACATCCTTTGGGGTGATTTGTAGGACCCAAGGTAGAACTCCTGATGAAAGTTACAAATGAATGCAAACTCTTGAATTAATAGTGAAGAATGTCCGCAATGATGAAAGCTGCAGCTGTGCAACGTCTGTGTCTCCACTATGAGCATGTGCATGGAGAGAGAGTCTGAAGTTCGCATTTACTAACTGTATCATCTTCACTGTGCACAAGGGGGAATAAAAACATCCACTGAGGGGACCGTTTTCCAAAAGTTAAATTTTCAGTGACCAAAAATATTATTTTGGATACAGCAGGCCAAAACGAGTTTGTTGTGTTGCTGCTGCCATGTGGATTTTTTTTTCTGCTTTATTTGACAGTCACAGCAGAGAGACAGGAAAGGCAGGAGAGAGAGAGAGAGAGAGAGAGAGAGAGAGAGAGAGAGAGAGAGAGAGAGAGAGAGAGAGAGAGAGAGAGAGAGAGAGAGAGAGTGAGCACAACATGCCACAAAGGGCATGAGGTCAGATTTGAACCCAGGATGCTGTGATCAGGACTCCTCTTCAACAAATGGTACCCGCTCTTAACCAGAGAACTACCAGGGTGCCATGTGGATGTTTTCTCAATGACCCTGTCCTTCAACCACACAAACACACAACCAACCTACCTTGGCAAAAATCGACGAGGGCGGCCAGTGTTTTGAGTCGAATTTTGGGATCATAGGTCCAGACCAGCAGCCTCCTGAGGGTCAGACTGCTCTCTACACCCAAGTTCACACCTTGGTCATCCTCCACCTGCAGCTACAATAAAACACACACACGTCAAAATTCAGATGTCCACCCCCAAATCTGAAGTCCCCAAGTGGAACTGGCCATCTCAAAAAGGAGGTGAATAATATTTCTAGTGGTATTTACCCACTGTAGCATGAGGCAAACAGGAAGCTCGTATCAACCATCCTTCCCATCTGATCTAAACCCCTGTTAGTCTATACCTGCAATCATCAGTCAGTCCATGTGTTGTTCAACCTGTGGTTTAAGTGTAGTTACCTGAGAATGGAGGACAGAGAGGAGTCTGTAGTACTCCTTCAGCTCCTGGTGGAGAGAGGCACAGAAGCTCTGCGGGTGGAGAGACAGAGAGTGAGAAAGAGACAGAGAAAGAGAGACATTTGAATGGTGCTTTAAAAAAAAAAAAAAAAAAATAAAGACTAGATATGTGACTGGACAAGAAGCATTCCATACGAGCTAATATAGCCCACAGTATAACAGCACTTGGACATTTTACTATTTAGTAGTAGTATTCTGTTTTACTGGTGTTTAGTAATAACCGTTATTTGCATGAACAGCTATAATCTACATTATAACAAAATTCACACCACGGAAGACAGACACATTTCTAAATACTATGTTGGAGTTAAAGTATGAATGGTGGTCAGAAGTGGACAAGAGGGAGGATAGAAACCTGGATACTGTGACTTTATTTCTTGTTTTTTGCTGCCACTATTGACTGCAAGGCAGCGCTGCTCCCAGACTGTGGCTGTGGTTGTGGCTATGGGTTGAGGGATGAGGATCAGTAACAGGAAGAACTTTCTGGGCCACAAAGCACCATGAGCAGACACTGCAGTGGAAACTTCCCGGAAAGCTAACTTGTGATCAGGAAACTGTTTATGTTCAGTTGAGTTGCTTGAATTCTGACTGAACTATTTGTGTTGGAAGAGTTGAATGTATTAAATATATAAATCATGATCTGTTGTTGGTTATTACCACGACTTGTCTGTAGAGTATTGTACAAAAGTAATATCACACTCAAGGCCATGTTGATATCAAGTATAACAGCACTCCCTGTCGTGCGATATTAATTACATAAAAAATACATGCATACAAAACCCAACAACTAACCCCAACCAACCAAGCAAACTCTTTCAACCCCAGCAAAACAAATACTTCTGTTTCCATTTTATATGCTAGACCAGTTCCATAAAAAATTCATTCACTGTCTGCCATTAAATGGGAAAAATACATCAGCATTACACACATATTATCAACCCTGGCTGTATAAACAGCTCCTTCCAGACACCAAACAATTTGAAATCTATCAGTATCACTGACCAGACAACATGCATATTCAGTGAGCGAGAGGGAACACGCCCCTAAACATAACACCAGGTCAGCTGGCCCACTCCATCTCATCTGATTTCTCCTAACAGCCAGTTTGGCCTGACCCAGCACGTAGGCTCCAGAATATACAATCTAAGGGAGAAAGCCTCACCCAACAACAGAGATCACAAAAAGGACATTCCACTATCACAGAAGTTTGTTGCCAGAGCTCCATGTAGGACTCTGCATTGTAAATCTCCTGACCTCTCCCAGACTGAAATCTCAAAGTTTACTCCTCAACAAACATCCCATTTCAATGGCTCTTCTTCTGATGTCTTGTTTCTCCTGAGGCATTTTAGGAATAGCTGTATCAAAGATGATAGTCAAATACTTCACAGATGAGAATCACAGTTTTTTCTGTATGTTTTCATACATTCACGGATGCAATTCTGCTTCTTTATTCTTACTTCTACTTTTTTTTGCGCTTACATTGTCCTATCTGTGTGTATGTTGGTATAATCATTTTACCAACACGGATTATGCAAATGTTTTCTTAATTTATTTTAATTCATTTTACCTTTAACATAAACTGAGGAATCAAAGAGATTTATAGTTGCAGTGATGCAAAAGTGAGGAAAAATTTTAAAATTTAAAAGACAATTACAAATATTTTTAATCTGGGCCTTAACTTGAACACCAACCAAGGAATGAGAGAAACCTCAGACAAGAGAGAAACCTGGGGCTGTGGGCCAAGTGCGTACAACAGGTGGTAAACGCTTGGAAATGAGGCTCAGGCTGAAAGAACATAATTGTTTTTTTAGTCCTTTTAGTTAAAGTGCAAAGGAGAAAAAAGAAAAACAAGTTCCAGGGTCCAGAGTTGTGTGCGTTACTCAAAGTCCACAAGCAGCTCGTCCCAGTTCAAACTGAAATCCACAGGCAGATTCATTTCTGCAGCAACTTCTGCAGCAGCCTCGTTGTACAGGTCAACTATCAGGTTGGAAATCGTCTCCTCTGGAAGGTGAAGCCAACTTGAAAACGGTTTTGACCTGTGCTTGTTGACACGCTCCTCTGCCTCCCTCTTGGATGAGGGTCCGGCAGACTCGGCTATCTCAGACAGGTTTGGGCATGAGAAGGACAATTTGCACGGTCCAGACGTGGTGCCGACATCTCCTTTGACATCATCATCGTCGGAGTGCTGTGTGCCAACATCTCTTTTGAGATCATCATTGTCACTGCACTGTACACCAAAATCTTGTCTGGTCCTTCTACGACGTCGAAACACAGAGCGGAACCTTGAGGGGGCAGCCTCTGGCTGGGGGGCAGCCTCAGCCTCTGGATCGGGGGCAGCCTCAGCCTCTGGATGGGGGGCAGCCTCAGCCTCTGGATCGGGGGCAGCCTCAGCCTCTGGATCGGGGGCAGCCTCAGCCTCTAGCTCAGACCCGACCTCCTCACAGGCCCAACAGGATTTGTGGTTTTTGCTCATGTTACTGACAGAACAGAGCAAGATGTTGCTCCTCTGTGTCAGAGCTGCTTATGGAACCCTTAATGACATGTTGACAGTTTGTGTCTTGGTGTCTTTGCGCTGTCATCACCAAGTCATGACGTCACAATCTGGCATCACAGTGTGCCAGAGAGAAGGACTGATCTCATTTCATCAAATCCTAATGTTCATTAGTTTTATTGTTTCATTTCATCAAATACTGACTGGATTGTTTCAATTTCTTTTGTCTTTTCATTTCTGGTATCATTTAACTATTCTTAATAAGTTGTTTGTTATAGAACTCTACAAGAGCTCTATAACAAACAACTTATTAAGAAAGCAACCTCCATCCTGTCTCACTGCTCTCATCCTTCACACCAACAGTTTCAGTTTTTACCATCAGGTTCACTACTTAGACTCCCACTTGCAAAAACAAACAGATATAAGCACTCCTTTGTACCCTCTGCGGTTTCTCTTTTAAATGCCAGGAGGAAAAGGTAGATGGGTGGAATAGTCTCCCAAACTCGTAATGTCATCTCTCAAATTCAAGTGACCATTTATTTATTCTTTTTATTTATTTATTTATTTTTTTCCCTATGTCATGTGTGTTTGTATTTTTGTTGTGTGTGCTCCCTTTGTTGCAGAACTAATTGCCCCATTGGGGACAATTAAAGATATATAAAGATAAAGATAAAATGTACGTAATCACATGAAAATATATTCACGCTTTCACAATACTTTATAGCAAATGTTATGTCTTGCCAATAACCTTGTTTAAATTGAATTGCATTTATGTTCACATTTTGTTGTGTAAGTCAGTGTGCATTTTGTTTGAAAGGAAGCATTGTTAAGGACATAGAATGATGTGTTATTATGGAATAAAAATAATAATAATAAATAAATAAGATATCTGTGACAGAGAGAGAACACAGGAAGGAAATGTATTGGTGGAGGATGATGCACACATGTTCAAAAGATAACTGATAGGGCAGACACTGTAGTCTCCACACAGATACACACACACACACACACACACACACACACACACACACACACACACACACACACACAGAGAGAGAGAGAGAGGAGAGAGAGAGAGAGAGAGAGAGAGAGAGAGAGAGAGAGAGAGAGAGAGAGAGAGAGAGAGAGAGAGAGAGAGAGAGAGAGAGAGAGAGAGAGAGAGAGAGAGAGCACAACACACACACACACACACACACACACACACACACACACACACACACACCTGTCCAACCAGTCCAAAGGCCCGGTCGAGGCTCCTAGCATCCGTGTACTTCCTGACTTTGTTGTGAAGCCAGCCCAGCTCGGCCAACCGGCTGCTGGTATCCCTCAGGGACTTGCACAGCACCACCTAGTGACACACAGCACACATTACAACAACAAATGCTTTAAAAACCTGAATTTAGACAGAAAAATAAAGGAAAAACTCTTGAGAATATGGCAGAAATAAATGTGCATTAATGTCAGAGTCAAAGTGGGAAACTGAATCACGCATACACTGAAAATGCATTGTTTTAAATCATAATGACACTAATTTACTTCAGTTCCTGTTGCACATGTAAGAAACTGATTGTTACTCTACTTCATTCTACATGATACCTCAGATACCATCAGCCCAATTCCAATGAAAGTTAAGGAAAAAATGCACCAGTCTAATATCCAAACAAAATGGTCAGAGGGGGCGCTATGTAGCCCATTCATTTGTTTATCCCTCTTGTAACATCATAGACTGCAAAGGTCTGATTTTAAACAAAATTTGGATAATCATTCCATGTGAGTGCTATATTTCTGCAACTATTTCTGCTTGACAGTAACTAACCGGTCCAAAGGGAGTTTTCTATTGCCACGGTAGTTGAAAGGCATTTTGAAGGAATTAAAGCACCAGATTTGTAACCTAGTAGAAAATGACTTTGCATTAAGTGATGCATTACATTTTTAATCAGCTGAAAATAGTATCAAGAGACCTTGGCAAAGAAGTGAAGAGGCAAAAGAAGAGTCCATCCTTGACTCCTCATCCCTGACAATCACAGGTCTGAGTAGGTTTATGTCCATCAGCTTGGTCACAGCAGCTTGACCAGAGAGCAAGGACAAATCTACTAGTGGAAATATTAGAGCTATGGCCTTCCTATTGATGATAAGAGACGAAGGGAGAGACAGAGAGAGAGAGGGAATAAAAGAGATTTGCAGGAGAGAGAGAGAGCGAGAGAGAGAGTGGTCGATGTGGCGGGGAGCCAAAGAGCTCCATATTGATTTGTTGAATCTTTCTAAGGCTTTTAAAGCCAGATCAACAATGATGTGCTTGATATCAGCTTTACTCTGGACATATGCTTTGAGTGAGTGTGTATGTGTGTGCATGTGTAGCAGTCCATATCTCAACACTACTTCATAAGAAAAGCTGTCTGTCATGGAAACAAATTCTCTCCAACAGATCATAGTGAAAAGGACAATCAGCATCACAGCAGGGTATCAAAGGCCTGGCTTGCAGCGGTTTCAGGCCATATCTATTTGGTAGAGCGATAAAATTTAAGCGGCTGTAGGGAAAAAAAAAAACTTCCCTTTCCACAGGAGGCTAATCAGAAATGAAGGCCTTCACACTTTCCCCACAGAGCCCCAGTATCAAACTTTCCATGTCAATCTCTATTTTGGCACTTATAACTTGGGACAGGACTTCTGAGGCAAATACAGCTGTGATTTGCCCAATACATAAACAGGTCCAGGCAACACAGTCAAAAATATCATCACAGTAATATTTATCAGATCAGTCTATCGATAATTACATCAATATATGCTGAATAGTTATCTATGTCACATTTACAAGTGACTTTTTGCTTCTGAGTGAAAGCTGAAGAAATCAAAAGGTTAATTATGGTTCAAAATATTCTTTATTCTCTTTATTGAAAATTCTGTAGAACCATAAATATCAAACCACACATCTGAGGTAAAATTTGAATATTTAAAAGTTTGTTTAATTATGATATAAACAAAATATTATACATAAAATCTAGTTTCCAGTAAATAAAAATATCTTGTACAGTTGCAAACTGTCTTTAGTGTGTGTACTTCAGTGGAAGAAACTTAGGTGGAACTGAAATTGACAAAGTTTGCTTAGTGGCTGACTTTAAAAAGCAAAAATATCTCATTATCACCAATGTGAAGAAAATTATATCATGCTAATTACAGTTTGCTGTATTTCATAGCCACACAGATCATCTTATACTTTTTGACTCATGCAAACGTATCCTCTCTAACTTGAACTTAAAATGTGGTCTGATTGAGAAATGTAGAAAGATGACAATAACTATCAACGCAATCTACAACAGTGGTTATGTCACTGTAGTATACTGTAGCTTGTGTTATCCTGGCTGTTTAACTTGATGATAAAGTATATGGTTAAATTATGTAGCAGCTCTGGGACCTGAAGGATTCATGCAATTTAAAGCATTTAAAACACTAAGAAACTGCACTGTAAAGAATGTACCGGACTAACTGAGCCTCCTGCCAAAATAATTCAGTCCATTAATGGCTGCACAAGGTTTGTTACATTGGGGTACCTTGCTGTCTATTTTGTAGCAGTTATCCTGGGCGCTCATCTTGATGAACTTGCCATCGATGCCCTGGAAGACATAGAGGATGTCTCGCACCAGCGACGCCTCGCTCACCTCCGCTGCGCCCGCAAAGGACAAGGGAATAAAAATGACAAAGAGATGAATTACGCTCATGTTGGGATCACAAGTGATGCTTTGCACAAGTTACTCTGCAAGAGAAATTCATTCTTTTCAAATGAATTCACTTACTGAATGCATTTGTGCTGCTTGCAGTCACAGAAATGCATTAAGGATTAAGTGCGTTGCCAATGCTAACACAGCGGGCTGCTGGGAGCCAACAGATTTAGTGCCGCTGTAGAGAACTGTTGACACAGAGCTGAGGCAGATAATATCTCTGATGACAGAGATGATCTTTCCAACACTTAGTTTTTAAGGGCACACTATGTAGTTTGAAAGGGGATGGCACACCACTTTGTTTAGTAATGTAAAGGATGAGTCTGAGGAGGGATAAAACCCCACAAAGCCATGGTCTGAGCTCCGGATGCCAAGGCTGATAACTGAGGATCTTTACATTACAAATTTTTCAATAATCAGTATTGTGAATAATAATAACGATTTGATTACCATTATGAGGGCAAGGATGCAATTATAAAGCGATTATCGATGCATCTTTATGCATCTTGATGCATATTTTTGTGATTGTCATTGAATTATTTTTTGCATAATTTTTCAGACAATTTGTTTGTTTTTTTACTGTGCGACAACTAAAACAAGGTCTATTTGTAATGAACCATGATTAAAAAGAACGCTAAATAGATTCATTTACTGTAATTTTGTGTTGCCAAAATATTTCAGCGTTGTGTGACATAGCTTACACACTATTTGGCTCTTATCTAGGTCTTTTGTCCCTTCCTCTTCATAAAATCTGAAGTGTTTCCAAACACTTCAGCACGCTGAACGCTTAGCACGCTTTTAATGCAAAGGGTGCCGGTTTGATGTTTCTTTCAGCTTGTTCAGCCATCTTCACGTGATTGTTTTCTGTTGTGTGTGTTCTGCAATTGCCTGGCTGGACGCTGCTCTCCCACACTTCAGTTCTGCGTTTTTTAATCATTTTATAAGCATCTATTGACATTAATGCACTGATGTTGGCTCGCCACACATCCGCATCGCAATGCATCTAAAAATCGATTTTTTTCTCCCACCTTTAACTTAAATGTTTTCTTTTTCTAATTTTCTGGTAATTTTCTTGTTTTTTTTTTTTTTAAAACCTAATATTATAGCGTTAAAAATGCGAGATAATTCAAAGCATAGTAGAAAGACAGTGAAGCAAACAGCAAAGCAATGTTTCCAATATGATAATTAAAATTTTCAGTTGTAGCACAGAACGGTTGCGATTTTTGTTTGTTTTAATGGGCATAAATGCTTGTAAAATCTCTAACTTCAGCATTATAAATATAGGTTTCTTGGTTGTTGTTTTTTTTAATTTATCTATTTTATCTCTTTTTTCCTCTAAATTTTCAAATGATTTTTTTTAGTTAATGTTCAAGTTCTTTTTCTAATTTTCTGGCAATTTGTTGTATTTTGTATTTTTTAACTAATATAACAATGTAAAAAATGTGTTAATTCAAAGCAAGATTTGTGTTGTCATTTCTAATATTGTAAATTTTAACACTGCACTCTTTGGGTTCTATGTTTTCAATCTGAAGGCTACAGGCTGAAGTTACACTTGTCACTCAGAGTCACTATTCCAAAGTGCATATTTCTATAGTGACACATATTAGGGCTCAACAATTAACTGAAATTTTATTTAAGTCACATAATTACAAAGTGCAACATCTAAATTACAGGAGCTGCTATTTTTCAGATAAAGGTAAAACGTGCAACAAAATAACTTTATAAATGAACTACTGTGATGCTATAAATTCCAACTAAAGTAACTGTGACATGAAGACAGAGACTACCCAACTACAGATCCTGAGCCAGATCTGCAGCTTCAGAAGAGGTGAGGAACATTCCAGCTTTTTAGCTCAGATATTGAGAGATCAAAAGGGCACAGAGGTAATGGGAGAGCAGATCAGTGGCTTTGAAATATTTCTGGTCTTTTGCCGCTAATGCACCCTGAATTGCATTCGCTGTAGGAAACATGCTTTGAAAACCAAGCTTCGATCGATAGGGTGAGCACTGTGCTTGGGCGATAATTCTTGTTATTTTCATCCTGGGCCCCAGTACCCTTGTTTTTGCCTTTTTGCCAATCTATTCTGAGGACAAAATAAATACATTAAATAAAAATAACGATGCCTTACACTGTATGCAATTACTTGATTGTGGATATCATGTCATTTTGTTCTCTGCAGCCTGTCTACAAAAAACTCTTACTAACACATTTTTAGATTGATTTTAGACATTTTTTTTCTTATCTAAATAAGCATTGCAAAGACGTATAACATAAGTAAGTAAGTACTGTATATTTGGTGCAGGTCAGAGAGAGGTTTTAGGCAGGAATATGGTTGGTCATTAACTAGATGATTTTATCAGCTGTCACTGTAACACTTTCCTTTTCATTAGATAGCAAGATCCTAACCATTACTTTTTTTTACACAGAGATTGTGAAGTCAAGTTTTTTTTTTTTTTGTATTATTATTTCTCTGTACATGACAGGTAAGTATCAAGTGAGTGGGCATTTTCCCACAGGCAAGTGTACCAGGTCAGTCTAAAGGCAGTAACAACATCAAAAATATTGACTCTGATGTAGAACTTGATTCATTTTGACAGAAACACAGAGATGGATAAATGACATCACATTTATGTTTATGATGTAATTAGGACCTTATGAATTCAACTGTGACACTCACCATTAGCGTCTCCGTCTCTGCGTGGACGAAGCACCCTGTTTGAGAGGGCAGGTGGTCCGAGTGGGGGCCGTGTGGTGGGCGGAGCCAGAGCAGACGAAGGGGAGGAGCTTACAGGAAGAGCCCAGGCCAGACGAGAGCCCAGGGGCTGAGTGCCACCCACTGCCGACTGAGGTGGTTGACTGAAAAACACAAACACACCAAATGACTTTTGTTTTGAGGGTTGTGGCTGATATTGTTCTTTTAGCAAACAATGGTCCCCTGGTCTAAATTCTTTCAGAATGTTTTCCACACTGCATGTTATACAATTTAAGAGGAAACACTGAATACTAGAATATCTGCAGCATGCAAATTGTCAGATTTAGTTAAGTTAAATCTACTGGGAGCTTCAGTAAAAAAAAAAAAAAAAAAAAAAGGTATTTGTAGGGATCTTTAAAAAGTCATACCAATGAAATTCTGGTTGCCATCTATCCTTCCAAATTGAGAGTGTGATTTCATTGTGTTCCAGAGTCACTGCTGGCAGTTCAGCATTTCAGGACTTATTTTTCAATCAGTTTTTATTCAAGTTCATGCAGAAACACAATATAAAGCAGCACATTTTCTTGAGATGTTAGACTGCCTAGACTGTCATAAACGTTTTGAGTTTTACTTTGATGATGCATCAAATCAAACCAGGACAACTGTTTTTATTGTTTCTCATTTATGGTTTTATTCCTTGTTTGCAGCTGTTTTTCTTGTGTCTTCATTTTCTCATTTATATTGTTTTTATTTTGGCACTATATTGCCTTTATATACCCTGTCAACAAATGATGCATAGCAATGTGTGGGATGATCCACTCACGATTACAGTTGGACTCAGCAAAAAAAAAAAAAAAAAGAAAAAGCTGACAACATCCCTAGGAAGTCTTCAAACATGCATGTCTATGCATAATTAAAGGCCCAATGTTGGATTTTTCAGGATCTTTCATCACAATTCAATACCATTAAGCCTTTTTTAAGTGTTTGGATTGGGGATCAGCCCTTTCGCAGCTAAAAGGTGAGTCCAGACAGCTCAGTGGTCATTTATAAGTGGAGGACTACTACATTATTAATATGGATAAATGGAATGAAATGCCCTTCTAAAGTTAAGAGCTCCATAAAATAGGTTTATGAGAGACCAGCTGAATGACATGTTCATTTTCTAGTGCTAATTGATGCCCCCTTTATCTAGCATTGAGTGTTTTTATAGGCCAAGCGTTAGATAAATAACCGTGTTCTCTCAGGTGAAGGTGGAATGGAGCTTGAAAGTAGGACTCAGTAAAAAGGTGGGTTTGCCTCTGATTAAAGCAACCGCACCCCCTATTTTATTTTCTTTGTTTTTTAACATGGACAGTGTTAATGTGTGATATTAATATCTGCATTTGGTGAATTTCATCATTTGTTGATGGACCTAGACATAGTATAAGACACACAGTGTCTGCTGGCTGGTCAACTGGGTGGATGAATTCAGCTCTGGTGGAGGAGGCAGGCGGGCAGGCATGTGCTCAGTACGTGAGTTTTTTACTAAGACGGGCCCGTATCCCGTCCCACCAGCAGAACTGTCTCGCCCCATGTTGTTCCTCCGCTTGCCTCTCATTGAAAATTAATTAACAATGATGAATTTAAATGAATTTAATTAAACAAATTAGCACCTAAAACAGTTGGAAGAGCAGAAGAACTGCTCATGGTGGAATCGCATTAACTGTTTGACTTTTTCATTTGAATTTTCATATTGGCTCAGGAGCAGATTATTTACTGGATAGAGATTTGTTGACTTTGTTTTGCCAGGTTACAGATTCTGCCAGTATTCAGTGGCTTTAATTTACATTCTCTACTGTTCAAACCAGTTAGGAACATATGAAGAAACAGATGAATAAGAGCACTGTGTCTGCACTGTGGTTTGCCCAGTTTGTAATCAAGCATGACAAGCTTCTGGCTATCACATCTCCTTATAAACATAAACCCTTGTCTCCTGTAGTTGGTGCTGATTATGTTCTCACTCCTAACAAAATGTACTGCAATTCTCTCGCAGGATTCCTGCAAGCTCCACAAAGTCAAATTTAAGACTTTTTGAGACATTTTTAAGACCACTGAGGACACAATTTCATACTTATTTCACAAACATATGGATCTAAGTATGAAGGATAAGCAAAATTGACATGGAATGATATTGGGAGACAGTAGGTGTTTACTGCTGTATGTTTTTCCGATTCATGACTCTAAAGCCTTCACACCCAACTAACTTGAGCATTTTACAGATACACTGAGAGGTTTCATGCTTGCTTCCCAGAATTGGCAATAAACAAGAACAAAATGCACTAGAATCCATCCACATCTTGTTGAATGTACATTTTTCGATTGTAGCTGTGCTGGATGTGACAGTCAGTGACTGAGGTCAAAAATTTAATTAATCCACTGTTCACACTGCACATGCTTCACAGTGCTGAAAAATCTAAGGTTTCCTGTTGCAGTGTGTTTTCCCATGGCATGCTGAACTTGAAAAAAAAAAGTAACTTCATTATCCCGTCAGTTTTTATGACTTATGAAAATTTTAATTAAAAAATGTTATGACTGTTTAGGCCAGGTCAGAGAGAAAATGCCAGTTAACTTTGGATTGATATTTAGTCACTTTGCAGACAACCTAGAATGACAGGTTTGGTACCAACGGAGTCCATATGTGGTGTAATTTCATATAATACCAATATCTTTACTTTAAAATCAGCTCTAAAACACTAAACACTAAGAAAAAAAAACAGTGAAAAAAAAAAGAACTGCAACACTTAAGTTGATCGATTTTGTCCCACCCCTATTGAGTTTGAGAATTTTTTTCCAACATAAATGAAGCAGTGATAGACAATACTTCTGCCATATCACATTATTGTGATATCCAAAATCTCAGATGATATTTAATCTCATATCATGGTATTGATATAAAATTGATATATTGCCCAGCCCTGCCTGATGTATCAGTCCAACTGTAGGGTGTATACATTAAGCGGTGTGCTCTCCTTTAAAGGATTACGCACAGTGTGTGTGTGTGTGTGTGTGTGTGTGTGTGTTTCTATGCATCTTCTCACCCAGCCAGTAGTGACTGTGGCGTTGGTGTGGGTCCGTTCAGTGAGTACACTCCCAGGCTGGAGACGCCGCTGGTGCCCATGCTGGCTGAGAGGCCCCCGCTCCTGTCCCCATAGCCCAGTGCCAGGCTCTGGGGCCGGGTACAGTAGAATGGGGTGGAGTGGGCGTCCCTAGGGAGCGCCTGGGCAAATAGCGCCCCATAGCTGCCAACCTGGGAACCATAGTGAGGTAAGAGAAGACAAAGGTGGGCCAAGTCAATCACACAAAAAGAGCCACAACAATAATTACAGCAATAAATTATAATCATCATTATTTCATCATTATTAAAATAGTGTTTACCAAAATGGATGCATACTATTACTTGACAAAAAAGATGAAACAAAGACAAGTAATACAAATATAACCAATCAATCAACAAAAAAATGCATATCAATTCTATGAATGTTTTAAAGGTGAATATTGATCCATAGTAAAAAACCAATCACCTCCGGTTTTTAATCCAAACTCTGGAACAGCTAATCAGAACCTGCCTGAGAACCTGAGGCTGGGATCTGACTTGTGTGGGCCAATATGCTGTCAGTATTACCCTCACAAACTAACATTTTTAAACACTGATGACAGCAACTCTGTATGCGTTTCAGAAACGAATTAGATGGTCTGACAATAAACGTAAGATTGTTTAATGTGTTTGTACAGCTCTGTAGTGTAATAACTGTAACATTAAATCTCCCTAAATCATAATAAATGCTAATAATGTTATGACATGTAATGAAATAAATGTAACAGACTGTATTATAATTTTTTTTTTAAAGTTATGTAACAAAATCTTGAAATAACAGCATTCTAACACTTTGCCAGTATGTGATGATTCATTATATTATGACCATTTTGGGGTTGAGATATGAAATCTGAAATCTCTTTAAATGTCTCTACATCAAGTAGGATGTGCCTATGTTTAAAGTATGTTGCTGTTGGCTTTACTACCGTAAAACAGGCTTGTGTGCAGAGCTGGACGTTAAGCTTTTTCTTGCTGTGAAGCAAAGGTTTCACAAACTGTCAAAAAAAATTGTTCCAAGATTAAGAGAGACTGAGACTTAGATCAATTATGTGTGTGTGTGTGTGTGTGTGTGTGAGAGAGAGCGCGTGTGTGTCCCACCCTGCTGGATGGTTTGCGGGGGTCTTCACACAGGCTGAGCAGCAGGTAGAGGACAGACCAGCGATGTTTCAAAACCCCCTGTGTAGCGGAAACAGAGCAGAGATGCACAAAGTCCATCAATTAAACACACACTTCATTCTAATCCGTGTTGGCATGCTCAATTAATTCAGGCTACATGAGCAATGTTATACAACAAGATGAACTATTTGTTTCTTTGAGCAAGAAGAGTTCCCACTCTTTCAAGGGAACCATTTTCCAGGATTCTTTCGAGGATATATTGATGTACTTATGTACATGTGAGCTCTACTGTTATTAATATTTGTTGATCTGAGACACCCAAATATAAACATCATGTACCAACCTGAGTCTGAAGTTTTCGATGAAGCTCTGAGAACAGCGCAGCGTCTCCTTCTCTCCTCTGCTTCAGCACTGCAACAAAACCAAATCTGTTATTCTGTCTGAATGTGAACAGGACAGTTTCTGAACATCTGCTACGACAGAAGCTACCAGCCTATTTTGGAAGAACACTTAACAAAGTCGGAAAATTCTTGTCATCCACAGCAGTGTGCTTGTAGGTTTCAAATTTACAACTTTAAGACATTTTAATGCTATCTGGAACTTAAAAAGCCAAAGGATGCACTCCAAAAACAGCATATGTACAATTTGAACATAACTAATGAAATGGAAAGTGTAATAAAAAGGACAGGAAATTAAATGTTACTAAGAGAGCACATAAGAGATATTAAGTCTACTATGTTTAGTAAAGCAGATGAGATGCACTGTGCTGTAGCACAAAATCAATGCACATTGAAGAGATAAAACACCTGGTAATTGGATTTAAGACAGTTTAATAATTTTAAAGGCCTTAAATTTAGAGTTTTGTAACCTTTATTTTACCAGGTAAAGAACACATTGAGATTCAAAGTCTCATTTTTAAGTGATATCTGGCCAAAAAAACAACAACATACATGACACAGTTCCAAAGAATAAATGAGCAAATTATAAAAATAAAATAAGGTGAGAGCATTCTCCAGACAGAAAACAGTCTAATCAGTGAGCCGGTTAAAACAACAACAGGAGAATCTTGTTCCATAGCTCACTAAATTCACCCAGAGATAGGTACAAGGTACTTTCATTTTAAGTCCAATTACAAGCAGTGAGGGTGGCAACCTTGACGGCTTCTTTATCCAAAATATCTAAATTAAATGGAGATATTTTAAGACTTGTTCTAATTTTAAAGGACCTTGGGATTCCCTGCCTACCAGTGTTAATTCTGACAGCCAATCTGATTTCGTTTTAGTCTCAGCCTTTAAATAAAACAAACTTTAGTTTTAGTCACATTTTAGTCATTTGAATGGGGTTAGTTTTAGTCTAGATTTTGTCAACAAAATCCTCAGGTGGCTTTAGTCGATGAAAACAAAAGGTTTCATCTAATTCTACTGAATCACTTTTCATATTTTTTTCATTAAATTGTTTGTTAGTGACCTTTACACACAGACTGATCTCCATTCCTCATTATAGCTTCTTGTATTTTGTATCTAGTTTTCGTTCTAATACAGTATTTAATATCAAAAGTAAAGTCTGCCCATATGTCTGTTTCCCTCAAAACTGAGGTCAGGAGTTAGGCTATACTGTCATTTCTTTTTTATTCGTTGACAAAAATGTTATTATATTTCATCATAGTTTTTTTTTTTTTTTTTTAAACAAAGATTCACTTTATTTACAGTAGTTTTAGTCTTGTTCTCATCCTGGAAAAATTATGATTACTTTTACATACACCTGTGTTTACCTGCTATTCATGTGAAAAAGGTCAACTGTCAGTAATAACTAATCATGCTGCAGCATAATCTGGAATATCATTGGAACAACAATTGTGCAACCTTTGTTATGGTTAAGTCCTTAAAGATTTATTTAACCAAGGTCCGATGAGTCCTGGTCAGCTCTGGGGCTAAATAAAGATAAGTGCTGTCCATTTTTGTTTTATTTTCTACATCAAAGTGTGGGTCAATATTTTTCCACTAATGGCACTACTTTGGCTACTATGAAAGTCTACAGGGATTTGCTGTTATGGTGCAATAAAGGCTAGTTGCCAACACAAATGGAGTTTGTATAGAGGCTGTAACATAAAAAGAGAAATTCACCAGCATGAATACTCACACCTGTAAAACTACCTGGCAGCATGACAGAATGGCAGACTGCACTGCTCCACAGTTTCAACTCATCAATATACTCAAGTGAAAAAATAAGAGCAGCAGAACACATTGGTCTTAGAAAATGGGCTGAATGATATGGTTAAAATTTAGAGATATTTTGACTGCAATATCATTCACGATTTTAGTAAAAATTATCATTTTTGCATTACAGTTTTCATGTTCAGTGAAAAAGCTATTAAATAATAATGTTGTGATTTTTGCTGGGGTCTGTACCAAACAAACCTGGAAAATATAATTTGTAGGTCAGGGTATCTCTGTAGCACCATAATACTTTATTTATAACAATGTTTTGTCACACATTTTACCTTTGCAAAAAAACTGCACCACCTGCAATTTGAATAGTGCAGTTGGCCACCTTGAGAATTTGATAATATTTTGATTAATTGTTCAGTGCAATTAGAGATCTACAACTTGGGTAATTTACTACTTTTGCATTGTTTCATATGCATTTATTTTTCTAATATGGCCAGAGTGAAGACAAGCAGCCAGTAGTTGCAATTGTTTTCAGCAGCCAGTAGCTGCAATTGTTTTCAGCATCAGCTAACCTGCTGGATCAGGTTTCTCTGCAGGGTGACTGTTACAC
The DNA here is from genome assembly GCF_902150065.1 of Myripristis murdjan. Taxonomy (NCBI): domain Eukaryota; kingdom Metazoa; phylum Chordata; class Actinopteri; order Holocentriformes; family Holocentridae; genus Myripristis; species Myripristis murdjan. Next base: position 2,901,337 of record NC_043981.1, on the reverse strand, counting down.
ACTTTCCCTACATGAAGCCTTTGTAAGCTTTGGGATTCCCATAAGATAAACTAACAGAGTTCAGTTTCCAGGTGGGTTTAAATTTAACCTGTTGTAGGGCTGAACGATTCATCCAAAGATTACTAAAACTCCAGTGTGGCCAAGTCCAATTTCAAAACCACAGGAGTGGAATACAGAGGACAGTGTTAGTCCTCATGCCACTCACGTTCTTTCTTGATCTTTTCCGACACCAGGAATTCATCTCGTTCAATAGTGGGGGCGTAGTTACTGCCAATGACTCGCACTGCATACTGGAACTGGTGGGCAACTTCAGCTGGAGACAGAAATGATCGACAATGACAAAGAGGTCATGGCAGATTGACAGCATTTCAAGACGATGTAGAAGTGGCAAACTGTTATGATCAATAGTATTAGCTCTTCTATTTAAATTCTCACAGAGTCGCTGAAGGTGGACTCTGCGACTTCCAAGACTTGTATGTGTGCATTTGCTCCTTTTATCCAAATACTTCCCCTCATTAGCTTTATCCCACTGGGGATATTATATATCAGAATATAACAACAATGTATCTCTCACATTGTTCAAACATTAGTTCTTACTCATTTGGATTACCGTCCAGTGTGTGGTTAAGCACGTCAAATAAGACTTGGAAAAACTGCAGTTAGTGCAGAGCAGAGCTACATGACTCGTTCTGAAGTGTAACAGAAGAGCCAACATCATAAGAATGCCTGTAACCTTAGTCTGGTCATTGGTGAGGGACAGGACAGTTATTTGGCTATTTCTCTTCTCAGTTTTAAAACAAATACTTCACTGCCTAAAATCCCGAATGCTGTACCATCAGTTTTCATATAGTAGAAATGGCCATAACATTAATACATGGCACGCATCAGGAGGTTGTTTTTCCACTTCCTGTCTCAAAATGAATGCATACTAATGTTTTTTTAGCAGTTACGACGTAATTTTTTGCATTAGGATGTATTGTTTTGTATTATAATGTAATGTTTACTTGTGCGGACCCCAGGAGGAGTAGTTGCTACCTTGCTAATGACTAATGGGGATCCAAATATGCGTATAAATCTTGACTGCCTCAAAGTTTCCAAGGGTTTTGTTGTTCCGTGAATGGAAATCAGTGATTGGGACAAAATCAGTGTGTACAACAAAATAGCATAAGATTAGAGGCATATTAGTTAATAAATGGCACGTAATCAGAGTGGAAATAACAATATTTAGGAGTTTTTAAAAAATTGATACAAATTTCTGGCATAACTGCCCATCTCCAAAGCCTCACTGTCCTCCTAATATATCAAAGGCATGACGCTACAATGTTTAAGATCCAGAAACTGATGGAGCTGGGCTGACACCACTTGTACTGCTATCCCATATCAGACATGCTAACCTTCCACATGGATGCTTGCATCCAGCAAGGGCCTGCAACTAGCCTACAAGACACAGCCACAGCCAACAAGAGGCAGGGGAGCAGTGTTGTGCTCAGCATGAGAGCTAACGCTTTAGCCAGCTTACTAATTACTTAGACTGAATAGCTAATGTTAGCACCTGCTGTGCAAGCCAAAGCTAAAAACTGAGCACAGGTTACTAACAGCTGGAGCAAGCGTGAAGCTAACGCTGAGCGGGGGGTTGCTCTAGCTAGCTAAGCTGTCAGTGAACACAGACGTAGCACCGATACGTGCCGTCCATCTCTTCCAGACGGTGGCCAGCACGTCAAGCCAAACTCTCATAAAAAATCTGTCAGTTTAATGTGGCAGTGCTTAATGGCAAACGTGCATACCACACATACACGAGTTAATGCCTCATGTGAATCGATAAAATGTGCTCTTTATTACGGCATACACCCCAAATCATAAATAGCACCTTAATGCCATATAATCTGTTTTTTAGATTCGATTATCCTGTTCCTGCTACAGTGCTATTCCAGCCGCGGTGGGCGGGAGTGACAAATGTAAACCAATACAAAAAGTTGTCCTGCTTTTTTAATACACGCTGCGTAATGGTCGTTATATGCCGAATTTACAAGCAGAGGACAATCACTCGGAAAATAAATGAAGTTGTGGTCTAGCTTATATGTACATGTGTCGGAAAAACGGGCAAATACAAACTAATGGAATTTGTGGTGAAGACTGGCGTGACGTTTCCTGCACACAGGAGAGCGGCACGTATGTGCTGTAGCACGGACCAAGCTAGCATCAACTGATGTACCTTCGCTTTTCCCCGTGATTCTGCAGCAGAGGCTTTGGAGGAGCACGTTGGGTGATTTCTGGTCCAGAGCCGCCATGGTGTCCGTGTCAGACGCGTCCTTTCTTGGTCATATAACGGAATAAATTCTACGGTTTAATGGGAGCTAACTCCAGTCCGTCACTCGAAGCAACGCCATTTTGACAAGTTGCGTCAAGCTAGCTACATATAGGAAGACTATGACCAGACCCGAGGCGATTCTGCCTTCAAAATAAAGGCATAAAAGTTGTAGCACAGGACAATTCGCTATAATGGAATGAAAAACTAAAATATCCACCTGAACACAAGGTGACTTTGGTGAAATTCTGCCTAAGTAGAAGTTAAATTATAAAAACCTACTCAGAGCCTACTCAGAATAAAAGTTACTGTATAACTATTATTATTATTATTATTATTATTATTATTATTATTATTGTTATCATTATCATTATTCGACGTAGTCTTAGTAGAAATGGTAGTAGTAGTAGAGGTAATAGTAGTAGTATTTTGCAAAAAGCTACACTGTTAATAAAAATGTTTCCCATGCAAAGAGACAGAAGACATTTGGAATTACTCTTTTATTGAATTACAAAATAAGTACAGTAAGTACTCTACTACAGAGTTATGCAAAGAAAGTAAGACGACTGTATTTTATTATGCTTTGTTGACGCCTGTTAGAATCTGCGGTGAAAAACTGCCCATTTCTCTTCAAACAAGATTCTTATTACCGTTTACATACTTCAAATTTTCTACAAAAACGACGAAGCAGGTTCATTAAGGCTTTTATATTGAATGTTACAACCGGAAAAAGTGCTTGGTGTTGTGGCACGCTTGACGCCAATGTTTAAACAGAACCCGCCGAAAAGCGTCTCCAGGAAACACACAATGGACAAATGAATGAAAACATTTCCCCTCGGAAACACGGTATCATCAATAAAGGTTCCGACTTCATGTGTTAGAGTTAACTGTTACAAACTAGTGGCAAACTATTTTAAGCATTATAATAATATACTGCGCTAGGCCTAATAATGAATGAAACATCTTTAGAATGCATTTAAATGATCAAAACCTGCTATACTGAGGAAATGGACACCGGATGTTAAAAGAAGAAAATTATTCACCTCTCTTCTTTCTCGTGTTTTCTTTATTACCAGTGCAAAATGATTTCTAGTTTTCAAAACAATCAAAATATCGGAATCTGTCATTTTCATTAGGGAAATAATACAATTTCACACCAGATGCTTATTTTTATGATTTCAGCACCAGGTGGGTGGACAGCACCGCTGTGTCGGGGTGCTTCATGGGCAGCTCCCCTTAAAAAAAAAAAAAACGAACGAACACACACACACACACACACACACACACAAACACACACACACACACACACACACACACACACACACACACACACACACACACACACACACACACACACACACACACACACACACAAATAAGACTTTATTTAGAAAACACTTTTCATACACACATACAAAGTAGGCTACTTCAAACAATAAATCAGCGGTTATGTTTGATTGGATGTTATAGTTCATCCAAAACAACTATAGCAAATGTGTGTAAAATGGTGCTATTTCTCAGCTGAAAAAAGCCTGGGGCCAATTTTATGTGTACAGAATGTATCCCGGACACTGAAAACATATCATCATTTTGATTTTATGTTTACTCACTTTCATGGCCCTATTACATTCGGAAAAATCATGAAATATGAAGCAAAAAAAAAAAAAAAAGAGAGAGAGAGAGACGTTAATCACTAACTAGAGTTAAATTGATCCCATAGGAGAGGTAAGAGCTTTATAAACCAATCAAAGAATCTTAAAATCGATTCTGAAACAAACAGGTAGACTTGACAACTGGCGTACAGTGCGCTCTCTCTAGTCAGAACACATCAGTGCCGCTCATCTTGTATGTCACCCAAACTAATCAATCCCCTAATTAACTGATACAGGGAATCAATTGCCCGCTGACAACGGCCCAGTGCGCATGCGCGCACCTCCGGGAGCACCACCTGGCTCCTGGTGACGTCAGATGAAAGAAAAGCTCCTTTGGCTGCAGAAGCAAGAGGCTTAGCAGACGCGCGGGTAGAGAGAGAGAGGAGGGTAGAGAGACACTGACGGGACACTGGCGGGGTCCCAGGCATATAGGAGGAGCGCCTCACTTGTCCCAGCCTTTATGAACTGTCACAAAACTAGAACAGAAACCTCACATTCACACCGCCTGTCACTAGTAACGTCTCTTACCTTGTTTTTAAACCGCTGCTGTAGGTGAGTAGCACACACAGGATTACATTGTATCGGGAGTTGTTGTCGGACAAGCCTTTTTTTACTTCAGGAATAAGAAAGGGGAGAAAAGTCATGGGGGAGAGAGGAGAATTAGAAAGAAGCTAGTAAAGAACCCGAAAAAAAACGACTCCGAAAGAAGAAGTGTCCGGAGAGGAAAGGGGAACAGGATGGGGATGGATTTCAGCACTCTTCGGACCCTCATCAGCAGATATGTAAGTTTTCCCAGCGCTTTTTTATCGGTTTGCTGCTTTGTTTCAACACCGCTTGTGGATCATGCTCAGCGGCTTTTGACGTCTTCTGAGAGCTGGATATGTATTTTAAGGCTTTATCGTTACCTCGGCTTTCAAATTGCGCTAAAAGACACACTCATCCGGCTTAAATCCCACTCCTGGGGAAAGGGAAAGGAAGAAGGCTCGTTAGGAAATCGATAAGAAATTGCCTGCCGCCAGTCATTACGGACCCATGCCACTTTTTAAGGAAGTTCTAGTTTTGTATAGGCGCGGTACTTGCTGTTCTGCCCCGACCGGGAAAAGAGCGTGTCGCCAAATTCCGTTTAAAAAATGGCATTTTATAATAGTTTTCTTGCTTATCCGCAAAGATACACACTTCATCAAAGATATCCATATTCATCCAGAATTGATAGGAGCCACTTGTAAATTCGGGGTGTGAGTGTTCCACCAATCAGCACCTTTTTCATTAAATGTGCCACTTTTACTCTTGGTTTGCCTGCTGTAACTAATACCGCCTGTCAACAAAATACACCACTGGAGAATAGTTTCAGTCTATTCTAAAAGTTGAGATATTATTGAAATACGCGCTGCCCAGTGAATTATCTATATGCCGGGTTTAGCGATGACTTCTGATAATTTGCAGAGGTCTTCAGTTTCATCCAACAAGGTAAAGAGGATAAAGAGGATTGCTTGAAAAGGTTTGGCGTTTGGCTTGACTTATCACCTGTTATGAAACAGCTGTCAAAATACATCAGCTTTCAAACACAGGCAACACCCCAGAAAAAAATATAACACTTTATTAAGTGCAAGGTGGAGTTAGGCGATCATTAAATGTAGAAGTCTGAGGAGTAATTATCTACTCAAGACAGAACACGCCAGTGATAGGCACAGCAAAACAAGTTATTTAGTACAAGTCATTTAATAATCAATAATAATCAGTGAAATCCTGTTTTTAGTTACAAAATGAAGTTTTGTGTCCAATGGAGTGCTCCTTGTTTCAGGAATTTGCCAGAAACAAGTCTCAATAGCTGTCATGCAAACCAGTGTAGACTGTAATGCACATTCCATTATATATATATATATATATATATATATATATATATATATGTCTGAAACAAGTGGATTCAGTGTGGAAATACTGTAAGTGCCTGCCTGAACTGCACTTTTTAAAGAAAGTAAGAGTTTAATCCTCAACAGGCACTTACATGCTGTGCACTGATTTTCTTCAGCACGGGGAAATGATTTCACCTCAGTTCCAGTCATGCACTTTGTTTCCCATTCTCTCCCGTTTATTTTCTCTATTTCTCCCAGTTGTGCAGAACTACAAATGGAGCAGCCAGTCACATGAATTATGTAATCTAGTTGTTTTCTCCCTGCTGGTCAAATCGATGGGCAACAGTGGAGCCCTGGCTCGGCCTATATGGCTGTGGCTTGCATTAGGCTCCACAGTAATGCGTTTGGCAATAATCCAGACAGAGCAAACGCTGCTCACATGAGAGCCCAAGTTTATATCCTAGCTGCATGCTCAGGGAGGCTTAGACACGTCCTACCAACTGTTGCAAATGGCTGATTAAATAAAACCCCTACTGTGTGAGAGCGAAATGGAGGCTTATAGTAAGGAACATGCAGAGACAAGCCTCTGACTGGAAGATGCGGGGCACTGATGAGGATAACCGCTTTAGACAAGTGGGGAAATTGATTGTATTGCTCCTGCACTGACCCTAATGCAAAGCCTGTTGTTGCAGCCTCTGAGAACTTGTGAAGTGAAAGATCTGAATACATTGGATTAGGGTTGGACTGATACTAGTTTGCAGACCAGGCTTTTATCTTTTATCAGGCTTTTATCACAGGGGGTTTTCAAAGTGGGGTCCGGGGAACCAGGTCCAGGGGTCCTTCAGGGTCCTCTTAGCAAAATGAGGAATAGTTTAAATAGCTGAACGCACAAGAAACAATAGAAATCTGATCCAGCATCACTGATCTCACCTTTAAATATTTCATTTTAATAATTAGAAATATATTTTTCAGTATTTATTTATTTGCTTTTTGCCGTCTGGCAATTTGGCAAGTTCTTTGCAAATTTTCTTTTGCATTTTTTCTTGTAATAGTTGTTTTTCCTTTTTTTTTTTTTTTTTAGTAATGCTCAGGTGAATTTTTGCGAATTTGAAATTCCTATTTTTAATTGGATGAAGGAGCAAATGGGCAAAAACTTACCAGAACATCGCTGAAGAAAATATTACAAGAAAATGACCAGTAAATTAGCAAAAACAAAAAAGAACAAAAAAGAACATTTTCTTTCACCAGAACTTAATAGAAGCAGACGTATCTTATCTTGTCAGGGTCTCCAAGTTGAAATCATTTCAGATGGGGGTCCGTGTCTCATTGAAAGTCAACTTTGGGCTCCAAAACATGAAAAACTTTGAAAACCACTGAACTATCAGACATCAGCCAAGTCAGTGTGGTAAACAGATTCCTCCATGAGCAAAGGGACTTAAAACTGAGTGTTTTGTGCTTTTTTCTGCAGTTTCTCTCCCCTCTTTTGCATTTATTCATTCCACTATCCAATTATGTTTTTGAATTCTTCATTCATTCAAGCCTGATGTATCCCAGGGAGATTCCCCATACTGTTGAACACAATAGGTGTGTTGTGTGACCCTCAGCAGCTGCACCCAAAAGTGATTCCTCCGTCTGGGTTTCAGTGACATCCTAAATGCCGTTTCAGAAGCTCTCCCTCCCTGCAAAGAGGAGGAAATTAATTGAATGGTTCAGTTTAGATGTCAAATATTGACACAAAATATGTTCTATTGGCAGCTTCAGTCTAAAAATAGCAAAAAGTCGGTCAAAACCTAATTATAAGTCTCACAGGAGGCTTCACATGAGGGTAAAATGCTTTAATCTAGTCCAGATAGTTCATTATAACTATTATCTGTCGGTGATTTGCCTTGCTCAGAGGATGTTTCAGTTTTTGAAGTCAAACTTCAGCCTCGATAAACCAGTTTCCAGCTCGCGGTGTGTCTTTTTCTGTCCACAAGTTTGTTACATTTCAGCCAGTCGAGTGGCTCGAGTCCAGGATCCACTCACGGCCATAATGCCTCGGGCGTGTTGAGATTTGTGTTTTCTCAGCAAACAGACTAGCAGATTAACAGCTGTGATTCACTGGCATACGGCCTTGATGGAGTGATAGACAAGGTACCACACACAGAAAAATAAAGGAGCGAACTGGAACCAAAAACCGTTCTTTGGAGTGAAGCCCTAGAAGAACCATTTTTGGTTCCACAGAGATCCTTTTAGCAAGAGGCTCTTTAAAGAACCCCCAAAGGTGCCTAAAAGAACCGTCAAAAAATGCTTCCTTTAGGAACTGTAACTGGTTGTTTAAAGAACTTTAGCAAAAACAGTTTATTTAAAGAACCATTTTTAAGAAAGTTCTTTGTGGACATAACTGGTTCAGTAAAGAACCATTTTTTATAAAAATGGTTCTTTGTCATTTTTCAGAGGCATTTTAAATCAAATTATTATGGGTAGGTTGAAAAACAAGTACACTTTTTTGCACCGGTTGAGCATTTTTCTCAACAGTTTATTCTCTTTTTCATCAGAATGGAGTCTACCATTACTAAAAACAATCAGTGCTTTGTTTTTCGTAGTTTGCCTCCTGATGATCAGGACTAGAGAGTGAAGTTTATGTTACAGTTCACCGCTGCAGTGCAAGTGACACAGATTAGGCTGGAGCCTACTGGAGAGAGGTGGGTTGTATGACAGGGAAAAAAAGAGAGTGTGTGAGATAAAGAATGAAGGAGAGGATCTCTGTAGTAAGAACATCTGCGATTAAATTACGTTGTTAATTTTGTGCATGACTGTGCAGCGTCCTTGGGCACCATGAAGGGCCTTAAAATAATATCTGTAATTATTATAAATGTTGCACTGCTGCTTGTGATGAGAGGAGAGGAGAGGAGAGGGAAGTTGAGGAGAGAAACTGGAAGGAGAGAACGGAGAAGAAAAGACACACTCTATTTATCTAATGCTAAAAAGCCAAGAAAACTACCAGAGAAATAGTAGGAAAAAACAGAATATTAGCAGGAAAAAATTACCTGAAAATTGGCAAAAACTAAGCAACAAAATGACAAGAACACTATATTTACGAGCATTGATACAGCTTAGTGTTTTTGTCTTTGTGCAATAAAACAAAATGTTGCCGATAATCATCTTGATAATCATTCGGGGCTGATAATTGGTCAATTCCTGTGTTTCACCTGTCAGTCTTCACACATGACACTAAAGAGAGTCAATTAGGAATCTACTTTGCTTAACAGACATAGATTTTATGGAATGTGTTGAATTATATATTTAATTGAACTGGGTTTTGGCCTTTATAAAAAATAAGAGTTTAGATCATTTATTGGCATGAAAATGATTAAAAGTTACGATATTTCACTTGCATTCAGAACTCCATATTGGTTGAATTTCCTGCACCCAGATGCATAACAACTCTTCACTGAGAGTACGCCGATGAAGAGCTGGAGGGGGTAAACACTCGGCTCTAATTAAGTATAATTAAGGTGGTACTGGGATCAGTAGGCTGTGCAGATACCAGTTGGAGGGCTGTTTGAACTTGTAAGCCATTCTCCCCAGTCGCTGCCGTCTCTGATTAGCCACAGAGGCGCAGGATGTTATGTAAGACTATCGCTATCTGTGAGAGCCTGGCACTCGAGCATGTAGAGTTGTAATCTGTGGAGCTGTCGTCTCCGTCCCGGCCCTCTGACACTCAGACACAATCACACTGACAGTGGAATAGCACCAAGACTTAGTGTACTTTTACTGTATCCACTCTGCTGGCTCACGTCCCTGTGTGTGTGTGTGTGTGTGTGATTTTTTTTTTTTTTTTTTTGCTTTGAAGCAGTAAAGTTTGACAAAGCATTTAACAAAAGACCTCCAACAGGGCTTGTCATGCTCTGGACCCCCAGGTGGACTTTCAGTAAGCCATACACCCCCATCTGAAGGGATTTTGCCCCATAAGGAGCCTTTTCACAAGCATCTAAACACAAGAAATCTGACATTAACAATCCAAAATCAGCTTCTCTGATAATTAAATATATTGTTTTAATGATACAATTGTGTTGTAATTTTGTAAAGCATTTCTAGCAAATTTTGAAAAAACATTTGGCAATTTTTTTTATTAGAAATTTGCATTTATTCATTTATTCATTATTTTTTACTGGTGTATTTATTTTGCTAATTCTGTATTATTATTACTATTATTACTGTTATTATTATTATGAATTGTAGATAGATAGATAGATAGATAGATAGATAGATAGATATTATCCTTTTTTTTCTTTGCTGTTTTGCTAATTGCCTTTTTTCCAGCAAATTCTATTGATTTAAGTGCTCCCCGAGAGTGTGTTGAAGTGCCCTTGAGCAAGACACTGAACCTCCTCACTGCTCCTGATAGGCAGCTTGGCACCTTGCATGGTCCATCAGTGTGTGAATGGGTGTGTGAATGGGTGAACATTGTAAAGCGCTTTGAGTGTTCAGTAGACATTAGAAAAAGGTGATGAGTAAATTACCAAGAAATGGCCAGAAAATTAGCAAGATGCAATGTTTTAAAATGACAAGAAATCTATGTTTATAATTATTAAAATGATCAGGTTGGACTTTAAAGGAAGGAAGGAAGCTGCTGGAAGACCCTCAAGGGTTCCTGGACCCCACCTGCAAAAACCATTGATCTAAAAAGTGCTTAATTTGAAGTTATTTGAAGTTGTTTTCACCGTTTAATGACTATGGCTATTTTATGTCACTAATCCACTATTAGATGAATCCGGAACGAGGTAGTTAACAGCACAATCTGCATCCTGTCCGCTTAATTAAAAAGACTTGCACTTCATGTCCCTTATCAGTTAATTATTTCCTCATTTCCTGTTCCCCCCATTTTTCATTTGTTGCCTGTTAGCCATTTCTGTCACTTTAAGTGAAACAGTCTCATCAGTGACATTTTTATTTTTTGAAAAATGCACCAGGGCTTTGCTAGGGGGCTTATGTTGTTGTCTGTGCTCTTGTCACACAACGGCTAAATGGTCCGAGTCTAACAGAAACTTGATGTATTCCTGTATTCTGACTGTGCTCCTCTGATTATAAACCTGATCTACTGGGGTCATTCCAGGAAAATTAGTAAAAAAAAAAATGAGGCGTACATTACAAGAAAACTATCCACAATTATTAAAATATATTTAAGATTCAATTACAAGAAAAAATACCATCAAATTACCACAGAATATCTACAAAAATTTGGAAAGTAAATTGAATGCAATTTAATTTTGAATATGTAAATATAATATTTATCAATATAGTTTTCTGGTAATTTATTTTGAATTATATTAAATCTATTAAGTTTATTTCATTAAATTTTTTATTTTAATTTTTAATGTAATTTTATTTTATTTCATTCTTTTTCTTTCTTTCTTTCTTTCTTTCTTTCTTTCTTTTGTCCCTTTTATCTTTCTCTCTCTCTTTGTTTATTATTATAATTATTATTATTTTATATTTTTTTCAGTAAATTTTTGGGACTTTGACTGTTACTTTCCAAAAACTTTTTAAAATTTTGTGTGTAAATTGATGGTGATTCTCTTGTAATTGCAGGAAACTGTCTGGACGACAGTTTCCTCGAGGTGTGTGTTGACCGTGGAGCTGCGAGTGCCTGTCACTAACAGACAGGGCCAGAGCTGCTGCTGGCTTCCTGCTGCTCTCCCATGTGTGTGTTTGCAAAACCGCATGTGTGAAGTAAGCAGGAAGCATATAGTGTAGGTCCACATAACGCGTGGCCAGCACAAAATGTGCACGTTTGCATTACGACTGCGATGAATATTTGCTGAATTCACAACATTCAGAAACATATATCTTTTTTAGTGAAATAATACGTTTGAGAATAATATATAAAAGGATACAATATTACTTATAGTATAACAATATAATGACTTGTCACTGATAGACTCCAAAAGCAATTTTCCACTAAAATGAGGATTGTTGTCATTATTTTATTAAGAAATCAATGATCAGAATCTTACAGGGGGGTTGTCACTGCTGGACAACTGAACTTTATTCAAACCCACAGAGCTTTATTTTGAAATTCCAAGGTTTCCAAAGATCCCAAACATGTCCTGCTGAATTCCAGAGATATGCGACTAAAGTGATGCACAAGACATGTAGATGTCTGTTGGATGTGATGCTGCAGCCATAAAACATTCATTTTTGCACTATGCATTATTTAATCCTATTGGTGAAACACTGAAATGTTGAAAAAAAAAACATGACCTTGATTATCTGAATAATCAATGCAGTTATTTGATCAACAGTCGCTGCACTGTGGCGCATGAGTTCTCGAACCAAGCAGGAAAACAATGGAATCACATGTGATGTGGTGTCAAAGCAGCCCGTCCACATTCCCCTGCTGCTGACTAATGAGGATTTCTGGACAGGAAGTGCCTCTCGTCTCTCTGTCAGACTTCCTGTCTTCTCCTGGAGGATTAAAGAGTCACTGGCTACTACACGTTCTCCCACCTAATCCAGTTTACAGCTATATGTTTAAACCGTGCACCTTACTTAACCTCCTGCTCCAGTTATTCCCTGCGTCTGGTGTACTTTCTGAGTAGGTCATACCGTCATTTTCCCCCTTCTTCTCTCTTTTCTTTTTATGTCTCACTATATCTGACTGCTGTAGTTTTGTGCATACTCCTGATTGTGAAGTTCATTTGTATTCTTTGACCTAAAATGTTTGCTTATTGATTCAGTTGGGGGTAAAGCCACCAGTTGCATTGCCATTTCATTTGCAAAATGCATCCTTTCTAGCTGACAAAAATGACATTTATTGCCAGAATTCATAGGACACAACAAGTATTATCAAATGAATGTACAAAAAAACACAGTGGGCTTAAATCTTCTGTTCAGGCATGGACATTTCACAAGCCAGTGGTTAGTGCCTTAGAGGTTTGTGCTGTGAGACCAATGTCCACAGCCCTTCCTGGTTTCATGCCTTGCTATGGCTCTGTAATGTGTTTTGAATAGGGGCGAGTCAATTTCACTATTTATCATGTGACTGAGATGGGACAGGTAAAAAGGTCAGTGAGAGCAGGCAGGATAGGAACCACAGTAACAATACAGTAGCTACAGTAGTAAAAATGCATTTCTAATATGAATAAGCACTTCTCTTTATTTTGAACATAATGCTAGTAGTTTTTTTGCTCATTTTTTTATGTATTTACTTCTTTTTATGCTCTTCTGCTCTGCAGTGTGTGATGTATACAGATTGATGACCATTGACTGTAAACTGTGGGCTAACCTAGTGGCTCACAGTTTTATAAGTTTAGGCATAAAAATCATTTGGTTATGGTAACATAATGTAACGTATGCATGTAATGTTTTCACCAAAAAAACACCACCGTGGCTTCATGCAGGACTGGAACTTTGGTTGCTTAGGTAAAAGTCAGTTGTCTGATCTATCCACCATGCCGCCTTCCTCCCAGTATTGACTTCAGACTCCGTGATTACAAATGTTCATGTGATACGTTCCAAACAAACATAATCCAATTACAAAATACGTTCCCCTCGGAATGTAATCGAGAATGCAGTTTAGTTGTACGAGAACATAATTTGTAGGAGGCATGGCTCAGGTGGGGCATCAGCCACCAAAAAGGACACTAAAAACCCAAGAGGTGAAAATGTCTAGGCTTTTTGAAAAAGGCTATGTATGTATGTGTCATTTAACCTTGGAAAAGGGAGGATACACTCTAAAACTAAGCATGTTTAAACCTCCTCTACATCCGTGGTTGCAACATCCTAGCAGGCTCTATGGAAAGGCTGATATAACACCATGTTAAACCGAGTGTGCAGGCCCAGGAAAGCGTGAGTGTTAAGAATAAGTGAATAATGGGCTGCTGAGTGTGTTGTTGTCTCAGTAGTATTACTGTTACCTCACGGCTGGCCGGTAACTCGGGAGGTGGGATACAGTAGTAACCAGGTGACGCAGAGGGCAGCGGATCACATGAACGTCCCAGCGCTGTCTGCTTCTCAATTATTCATAAGCAGGCTGGCTACACATCCGTGTAGGGTGTTGTGGACTCGTCAGCATCATGGCTTCTCAATGTGGGGTGCATAAGGACACCCAGGGGTGCTTGACAATTATGTAACTTTCCAGATATTATCCTACCTGCATATAAGAAGTTCTAAAATGCATGATTTGGTGGTAAATAAAAAGGCAGGAAAATACAACTACTATTAAAAACAAAGATCCAGTAGTTGTTGAAGTTGGAGATAGTAGTGGTTAGTTAGAAACGTAGCATAAAAATAGTCTCTCTTATAGATTCTTCAATTTGATAGTTTAGTTGAAATGTATTATTGTAAGATTAAAGATTCTGTAGGTAACATTTTCCTTCATAATTATAAAAAGTCTCCATTACAGGGAAAATATACCAGCAACATGTCTGCTGCACTTACATTATAATCAGATGAAGGCGCTCCCCTGATATTGGAAGCTGTGTGTAGCTGCTGATCTCTACTTTTACACAAGCCATAAAACCACTGGGTTAAGGTTAGGGAAAGGTTAGGGTTAGACATGAAAAGCACTGGGTTAAGGTTAGGGAAAGGTTAGGGTTAGACATGAAAAGCACTGGGTTAAGGTTAGGGAAAGGTTAGGGTTAGACATGAAAAGCACTTGGTTAAGGTTAGGTTAGGGTTAGACATGAAAAGCACTTGGTTTAGGTTAGGGAAAGGTTAGGTTTAGAAATGAAAAGCACTTGGTTTAGGTTAGGGAAAGGTTAGGTTTAGAAATGAAAACCACTTGGTTAAGGTTAGGGAAAGGTTAGGTTTAGGCACCAAAACCAGAAACTGGTTGCAGTCTTGTTCACGCGCCACCGTAACTTGGTAACATTATATGTAAATCTAACATTATGAAAGCGAACACTGGTCTTGCCTTGGGGTTGAACCCGGGTCGCCTGAGTGAAAGTAGCGTTGATTGACACATCCACTATACCACCAACCTCCCAAGGCGGACACGGTGGGCTCTTTATGCTACCTCTTGATACATGGTAGAGGAAATGTATTACTTTGAAAGCCGTGCAGACTGACGCAAAAAAATGGCCAATTCATTTCCATGTACACAGCACAAGAGATTAAGATGAACTTTTAGGGCTATATCATGACCTGCTATGAGACCGGGCTGCCCTGGACTCAGCTTTGACAGCCCCTGGTCTCTAGAGGGGGATGGGGTGAGACAAGGTAGAAAACAGCCAAACAGATAAATGTGACTAATACCTTGCCTACTTGTGTCATCTGTCTGATCTTGTTCATAATAGCTCTGAGCTGGCAGAAGTGTGCTTCTCTTAATAGCACCTCATATTGATTTAAAGTACTTAAGCCCTAACTTGAAACAGAGGTATCCAAATCCATGTTTCCACCACAACTACAGTAATTGTGAATGTTTCTTATGCGTGTTATGTATCTATTTACAGGCCAACCACATGTCGATCAAGAGTCTCCGAGTATTAAAAATATCTAAATGTACGGCTTTGAATAGTACTGAAATATTATTGGAGGTCTTATTTTATTTGACAGAACATAGAACATAATTAGTGCACAGTGTGTATCCTATCTGCTTTACTAAACACAGATTGACTTTATTTATCTTAATAAATTTCCTGTTTTCCTTTACTCCTATGTACCAATGTTGCATGTTTTCCTATTTTCCACAGATTTTCATATTTTACATGTTTATGCATATTTCATTCATTTGTTTTCTTTGTCTTGGTCACATCTACCATTGTCATTTTTTGTGCCAGTCACATTATTTTTAGTGCCACATGTTTACTGCAATGACCCAAGTTTCATTCAGTTTTATCACACTATACACTATAATATCTGTATACAAAAATATATAGAGATGCTATTAAAAAGCACCTTGAGGTTTTGACAGTCAGGAAATGCAGCTTCATGTTCTGAAGGACAAACATGCTGTTGTGAAGCTGTATAATGGGTTTTGAAGTTTGTTCATGTGTGTGCCAGCGTCTTCTCAGCCTCATGCTAATCAGTTAACACCCTCCCATTCCAACTGTCAGCTCTGCGCAGGGTGCACCAGGGTTAACCTCTTTACCTAAAGGATTTACAGGCTCCTACTAAGCCTTTTGCTCTCGGTATTGTTCCACCTCCAGTCTGGCCGCTGTGTCACTTCCAACCACAGTCTTTAGCAGTCACCTGTATTTGTTTACTTGAAGATACAGCCATAAATCAAGATCTGCATAATACATGAACTGTTGTCACAGTATCATGGAAGCGAACATGAAAAACAAAGCCAAAATTACTTTGGAAAATGAAGACAAATAATTAAAAATCTTTGGTTTGGCTGGGACGCCTCTGTTCTATGTCTTTTTACTGGTTAAATAAGGGTTTAAACGTAAATCCAATGGCTGCTTTTTGCACACATATTTCATCCTCTTGTTTTCTTGTCCAGTAATACATAATAGAAATAAAATGTAGAATCGCTGCCGTTTAAAACAGTTCAACTCTTAGTCATACCACCCAAACAGTGTCTGCCGGAGAGCGCAAGCTCCATTAAGGGGCCGTATCGCTGTCGTTCCAGTAACATTAACAGTGTATTACAGCCCATTGAACAAGGGAGACAGATGATGGATAGCCCTGGGTTAATGGTGTGCAGAGGCCTCTATCGAAAGGGAGCGAGGGAGAGAGAGGGAGAGAGAGAGAGATGTTTGAACTTGGGTCATCATAATAACGTTGCTCTTGGTTTCCACTGAAAGTGCTGAGGGGGGCAGGTACGCGTTAATGTTCCCCCTGTCTGAGGGAATGATAGCCAGCCGACTCACCGCTGGAACACAGCATTCCCCATGGTCCACAAGTCAGAAAGACACAGAGGGAGAGAAGACAAGTGAGAGTCTACATTGCCTCTCTTCCTAAACGCTGACCATGCACTCTGGAGACTTCATCCCCCCATCTCCTCCATTTGTTCAGTCCTAACATCTCCCTCTTCCCCCCCTTTCTTTGCTTTACTTAAGATGTTAATATGGGACCATTAGGGCACTATTGATTATTTGGATTATTGGCCACTATAGAATCCCCTAACTGTACATTAAGGCAAAATTTTGCCTGCCTTCCTGTGTGAAGTGGCACGCACCGTCTGCTGCCTCAACCATTCCTTTGTGTTCAGACTGAATCTAGGGTTACAATGACAAGGCATCTGTAAAGGAAGATATCAGCTTTGAGCTACTTGTGATTGCTGAATCCTGCAAAGTACACTCTGGTCAGGAAATTCTTAAGAAAGCTGATAGGAAAAAATAAATAAATCAAAAGCACATTAGAAATTGCATTGCTTATATGAAAAAAAAAATCAAATTCATTTCTGTTTTCAAATTAGTCCTTTGCATTTTTAGAGTGGACTTAAGATGAATTGTTAGTCGTAGGCCTACAGTTTAGTTCAGTAGGTTTTTATTTGTCTTAAAGCTACAGTAAGCAATATTACATGCATTTTTTTTTAAGTAAAATAATCCCTTGCGATGTGAGGGTCATCACTGTGGGTCTCCTTTCCATCATATGATTTACAGCCAGCCCCCGTCCCGCTCCAATCAGCACTGCAGCAGCAGAAAAAGTTAATTCAAAGCTTATCGTGTAGCTTAAACTCTGCAGGTTCACCACATTTTCCAAATTTGGAGGTCAGAGACAAAACAAGTAGTTCAACAGGAGACTTGCGAGAGTGAAATAAATCCCTCATTTCCATCCTAGATATAATTATTTTGTACTTTCAGTTTCACAGGCAACTCTGTGTGTTTGCTAACAGAGTTTGTTCTCTTAACCCCCTCCAGTGCAGTGCTTCTGCATTAGGGGGCACTTGACCCCTAGGGGTACGTTGGAGTACTGCAGGGGGTACATGAGATTTTATTAAATGTTAATTTGAAAAATGTCAGTCATGCATAATTCCTAAAATAATGAGCCTATGCTATAGTTCAACAAAAAATGTTCATATTCAGTTTTTCCTCCGGGAAAAACTTGGCCTGAAAAAATATTTCAAAGGGGGTACATTTTTGAAAAAACGTCTCTAGTGGTCAGAAACGGCTTAAAGTGCAGCTTAAAATGATTCAGAAGTTTCAAAGATTTCTGGGGAATTGTTCTCAGATCACGGTTAAGATCGACAGTGGCATGTCAGAGGAACAGAAAAAGGTTCAACTTGTTGTCCAGCAGCTTGTTTTTCAGTGGTAGACACAAACTCTTTATTACAGCAAGTTGGGAAATGAGAGGGCTCACGAGACAGAGGGTGAAACCATGTGTTCTGTTTGACTTGCCTCTTTGTGGTCAGGCCAAACTACCATCTCAGTGAACTTGTCAAAGCAGTCCTCTGTCATTTTCTGCTTTGGTTTTGGTCACCAACCAGGCAGAGGCTCAGCTGGCACCTCTGTAGCTCCCACTCAGTGTTTTGGTAGTGAGAGCGATTTGAGATCTACGACAGCATATTAGGGCCATTGTAAGGAGAAAAACAAATTACGGAGCCTGAGATTATAAAGTCACATTTTTCTTCTACTATGGGATTCAGTAAGAAGGAAATCCTGGTGTGTTTCATTTTCTATGGTGCCCAGAATCACAGTATTAACACAGATATCTGGACTTTGAATGGCATTGCAAAGTAGAATTTGATGAGATGAGGTGATGAGAACTGCAGGCGTGATACACTGCAAGCGCCAGCAAAGTCAAGATATGTGCCGCTTTTATAAGAGCATAAAAATGATAGGTCTAAGTAATATGTAGTCTAAGTATTTTATGATTTTTTTTCTCGTAATTTGTGACTATAATCTCTGTTTTTTCCCGTAAAACTACCACTTTAATGTCAGAAGTTCTCAGGTTTTTTCTCTCAGAATACCCCCCCTCAGGCTCTGTAGTTTTTTTTTTCTCCCTACAGTAGCACTAATACACTGTCGTAGAGAAGTACTTGGGCATTGCAGGCAAGAGGAGTCATCGCTGTTTTTGTGTACGTTCATCTTGTTTGTGTTGTTTGAGGATTTGAATGTGTTTTCCTCCACAAATGGCCCAGTGATTTCAACTGAAGGGGCAACTGCTGTTCCTCCTGAGAGGGAGTTAAAAGCTTTTCAGTGGCATCCAAAGGGAGCCCTTCTGAAGCCACTTTTGCAGCTCAAAGCCTCACAGCGAGTTGTTGTACAGCAATTTCCAAAGATCCAGTTGTCTCTTCCTGAAGATACATTCGTTGCCAAGCAACGCAAGCTGAACCAGTACTTACTGGCTGGATTTGTAGATGTTGCAGGGAAGTTATTTGCGAATCATTCAGTATGTCATGCAATCAGCTGTAGGCTCATGTGATTTCTACATTTCTACAACTCCTACACATATAAAAACATTGATTTTTTTTTTTTTTTTTTTTTTATAGTACTACGGCAGCTATTGTGAAGGTTATTACTATGATCCTCTGTCATCATTCTGACTGTGTGACTCTGGGTGAGGCTGTGTGTCCTCCCAGAGCGCAGCAGCACCCAGTGATATAACACTGGACATACACAGTGCACTTCACTGCACACAGAGATGTCTCCAGTAGAACTGAGATGGCATGTTGTCACACACGAGTCAAAATGGGCTGTGTGGATTTATTTATTTTTGGTCTGCACATGACTACTAGTATTTAAGATGCTCAGGGCAAGAGCGCATCATTTATTTGGACCTTGGGTTCTAAAAGTTTCGATGAAAAGTTGAGAAACCACTTTTACTGGTTAAGAAGCAGCATTGATTTTGTTGACTAATACTACAACTGAAAGTGTCGACAATACTTTTTCCAGTTTGAAAATGAGACAAAAACTGAACAAAATTTCATGACATTTTCCTCAGCAAATAAAAGAGAACAAAATGGCAGAAATAGAAGAAAACACAACTGCTGACTTCAGTTTGGGAGAGAATAGATACATGGACAAACTTTACTTCTGATATCAATCACAGTATAATAACAAGGCGACATACAAAATACAAGAAGCTATAATTAGATCAATCTGCATACAGGTCAGTAACAAATCATTTAATAAGGAATTTAAATTTAGAAAAATGATTCAGTACAGTTAGATTAAAATTGTGCATTTCAGTTATCAGTTTTCCTCAACAAAGACTAGACTAAAACAAACAAAATTCAAATGACCAACATGTGACTCAAACTAAAATGCAGTTTAGTCAAAAGACTAAAAATAAATCGTCAAATTTGCTGTCAAAATTGTCAAACATTGATTCAAAGTGCCTGTTGCTCTTCATTTCTACATGATGAGAGTTATTATCCCTGATAAACAGAATAGAGGCAAAGCAACAATATCTGGGCTGCTCAGTTTGTTGGAAGTGGCTGTCGAAAAGGCTGCTGAGAATCTGCTGGCTCAGGCAAAGTTAAAGGTGCAGGAGATGAGCGCTGCACACTCTGGGAAGGAAGGATGAGGAGGGAGTACAATAAAAACAGAGGTCTTATGGCCAATTAGGAACACTTTTCTGAGTGCCAAATTCATCAGAGTGAAGACAAATGGAAAGAGTGAGTTCCCTAAAGTTGCTATACGTGGCATTTGAGTACCTAGTCGGACAGGGCCAAAACACCCTTTAAGGAGCGAAGATGGATTATGGGAAATGAGGTATTAAAGGGATACGTCACCCATAATGTATTATTCTAATATCAAGTACTCACCATGTGCTGTCTTCAGTCCTCGACCAAGAAAGCTTTCCTCACAAGCCTTCATTATAAATTCATATTCCAAAACCACTAGCCATCTCTGATCCAATGGAAAAAAAAACTGGGTCTGCAGTTTTACAATTTTATGATTTCATGAATGCTATGCAATTTGAATGAAATCTGTATTTTTGATAAAGCACACAAGTAGATACAAGAGCCTTGGATTATACAGTGTGACCTATTTAAAGAGAACTTTTAATAGCATTTTGCTGTTCTGCAATCTTAAAATTATGGCCCCCAATTTGAGGGCTTGCATTTTTGGAATATGAGATTCAGAAATACTTTATTGATCCCTGAGAGGAAACTGGGTCAGTTGCAGTTGCTCAGATTCTCAAGCGAAGAATTAAATTATAAGAAATAGAAAAGAAATAAATATAAAAATATATGCCTTAGAAAATTGTTAAAAAATTAAATAAAGTATGTGCATTATGTATAAGGTTGTAACAAAACTCTAAATTTGTACATTAATCTTGCAAAATATTACAACAATAAACACAGAAATAAAAAACAAGTCCTACAGGTCTAAATTGTGATCATAATTATAATATGAGTTTGCCATGAAGAGTTGTGAAATAAAACTTTCTTCATCAGTGGCTGAATTATGGGTTCATCAATCATTATGGGTTAAGAATCCTTTTAATTTGGTAAAACACTAGCATGAACAACACACTAACAATAAGAATGTGTCATGGAGTTCACATTTTATCGCCTCCTCATCCCCCAGAGCAGCAAGAGAGCTCTGATGCCGTTTATTCAATTTGTGTGCGAGTAAAATGTAAGGATCCCAGAACTTCTAGGATTTCCACCGCCGTGCTTAACTCTGGTCAGGTGACAGGTCTCATGAGGGCCACATGATGCCACACGGGTCTCCTCAGCCCTCTGCATTTTTACTCTCTGGTTAAGCTGCAACGCTGGATGCCATAGTAACATTCACTTCAAAAGCTGATAATAACTTCTACTTTAATCCTAACACTCTGTAATCTGACTGATGACATAATGTCGCTCAACCTTAAAGGCCAGTAGCACTGCTTTTCAGCTATTACATATTTTACTGTGGTGCACTGGAATGGATCAGTGCTCAGAGATATTATATGGATCAGCGGATCAGAGATCTTCACATATTCACGCTTGTGTCAACATGTTGATGTGTGCGTAACAGTTTCTCATACGGACCAAATAGCAATATCTTGTCAGTCATCAGTCACTGCCCCACCTTGCCCCAAGAAAGTCCAGTATTTTTTCAGGCTTGAAAGTTCTGATGGCCAAAGATAGTAGATGGACGGACTTCACTGTGGATAAGGGTTTAGTGAAGCAATACCTAGGAAAGAAAAAAAGCATGAAAGAGAGAGAACATAAGGGGACAGGTATATAAAGGCACAGAGGTAGAGTGAGAGGCAGCGGAGAAAGAAATGAAGAGAAAGAGAGAGAGATAGTTAATTTCATGGATGTCAAGGAGATAATGAAGAACAAACTCACCGTGTGGCATTTTATCCCCTGTGTGTGTGTGTGTGTGTGAGTGAGTGAGGGTGTGTGTGTGCGCTCGTGTGTGTATATCTTCCTAGGCGACATGGAAGGGCAGCAGGATTCATGGGGACATGTGGCAATGTAACTCCTTGAATAGGACAAAATAGGACAGAGAGCAATGGAAAACAACAGAGCAAAGAGCAATGGAACAGAAGAGAGCAGCAGCTGAATGGAACAGAACAGAACCCAACAGAACAGGAAGGAACAGAATAAGAAGAAAGAGAGAGAGAACCGAACAGCTCGGAACATAAAAGCGCAGAACAGAACCGAACAAAGAGCAGTGCCACTTGTCGCGGTAAAATTTGTCTCGCAGGGAAGTGAAACAGCTTCTGAAAGTGCACAGAACAGGAAAGTGTCGAAAGCAATATTTGAACACCTCAAATACAATAACCCACTTAACCAATATAAGCACAAACATGCAAATACATACAGAATTTGTATGCATGTGTGTGTGTGGGAGTGTTTACTGGCAACACAAATAGTGTGAGGAAAGCCATTAGGCAGCAGAGTCTCCACAAGACTCCCATCAGGACAGAGGGAGAGGTTCTTTCTCATTAGTGAAAGCACAGAGAGAACGAAGAGCTGAGTGAGAGAAAGAAATACGGCGGAGGAAGGTAGAGCCCATTAAAGCATTTCAGTCGTTTTCTCTGAGGACCTGCATGTGAGGCCGGTGGACAGGATTACATTACAGCAGTGTGTCTGCAAATGAAAGGGCTACCGAAGTGAGATGTGGCAACACGAGACCAGCAGGAATTAATGGCACTTTCAGACTAAAGACAAAGGCTGCGTTCAGACAGGCTGCAGAAAGCGGCCTAGATCAGATCGGAATTCATATGCTGTCTTCCCACTGAGCATGCTCACAGCTTTCATTTTCAGCTGTGGTGGACCGAAAACAAAATATGGAGGGTAGCAGCAACAACAAACATGGAAATAGGAGGTTGAAAATTTAATAAATATATAGCAAGATGCTTCAAGCCATTTTTGCCTTCTTGCTTTCCGCATGAACAGCTGATGGACTGCCACCGCATCACTGTTACTACAGAGTTACCACAGGGTTACTAGAGTTACCACAGAGTTAGCATATGCAGAACAACAAATGCAGCTCAAAACAGTCCCTATTCAAAATATAACATGTTGTATAAAAGTGTGTATGAGGCTCCTGCTCCTTGATTTATCCTATTTTAAATTTATTTATATAGCACATTTCTGTGCAAATGAATTTAAAGTGCTGTACTAAGATGGAGTGAAAAAGACAGAGAAACAAAGCATGTCATATAAATAATTAGCATAAAAATCATAGTAGGAAATGCATTTAAAAGACAAAGCAACGTCAGGTAAAAATGTAAAAACTTTTTTTTTTTTTAAATTCTTGTTTTCTGTTTTGTCTTCTTTTCACTTTTTGGTGATTTTCTGGAAATTTTCCTTTTTTCTTTTTTTTTAAATGGTGCTGCATGGTGTCAGTTATGTTATGGTACCACAATATATATTTTTTTATACAATTTTTGAAAGAAATCAAGTCAATTTCTTCCATTTCAAAAGGTTATAAAATGCATAATACTGGAAACCAACCTTAGAACATCAAGTATTTAAAACTATCTGATGCTGTGATCTGGACACACACTTATCATTTGTAATTAGCATTTCTCAAACTTGTTAATATGAGGGGTAAAATCCTTTTCGAGTGTGATTTGTCCCATCGTTTCTGCATTGAGTAAATTTTGCCAGATCTTGTCATTCTACAGTAATATGATACATCAACATTTCCCTAAATATACTCAGCTATTGTGGCTGCCACAAATGAGGATGGAGTGCTTTTTGAAAGGCAGTGGTAGAGTTATTTAAAGCTGAGTGCCCACAGATCAATGCAGACTGACTTTTTTTTTTTTTTTTCACAATTTAAAAATACACAAAAATGACGAAGATAACAAAAGCTAAACTGTGCAGGGACAGTCCAAAACCCAGTGCCTCCACCTAAATAATGGTCACTGTCCTAGATGACCATACATACATCAATATGCATAAAAAGGGCATGTGATGGTTTCATTTGACTAGAAACTTTCATCCAGATTGTGTCTACATCTGATTTAGCCGGTTAGTCTGATTTGGCGTGCACACACACTCACACACATTTGACTGCAGGGTGAGCTGAATGGCACTTACTATGGGAAAACAGTGGTGTATTAGGGCCATTATAGGGGGGGGGAAATCACAGAGCTTGGTGGTTGTGGGGATGGGGGCAGGCTAATGTTCAGTGGAAAAAAACTCAGCTTAAAGTTGTAAATTTATGGGAAAAAAAATATTGTCCGAGATTAAGTAAATGTATGAGAAAAAAGTCACAAATTCATGAGAAAAAACTTGGAAAAATATTTTTTTCTTTATTGGTCAAGGAACCAAGAACCAAATTCAAAGTGAAGTGACGTGGTTCCTTGACCCCCCCAAAAAGTGAAAGTGTTTTTCCAACTTTTTTCTCTTAAATTTGTGACTTTAAAATCTCAGAGGTTTCGAGTTTTTTTCCCTCATGAATTTACAACTAATCTTGAAAACTGATGTGGTTGGCTCTCAGTGTGTTCCTCTCAGTGATGTGTGTGTGGCTCTCAGTGATGTGTGTGTTGTTCTCAGTGATGTGTGTGTTGTTCTCAGTGATGTGTGTGTGGCTCTCAGTGATGTGTGTGTTGTTCTCAGTGATGTGTGTGTGGCTCTCAGTGAGGTGTGTGTGGCTCTCAGTGATGTGTGTGTGTTTCTGTTCGCGAGTTGAGAAGCTCTAGTAACAGCTTGTTTATCGCAGCACAGGGAGTGTGTGCTCAGTGCTCTCCCTGCTTTCGGCCATCACACTGACGCTGCTCTCTGACGCTCCACTAACGAGGAAATCAGAAGTGAAACCCTCTCCCTGCTGGGACGTGTCAGCTGACTGCTGCCTGCTTTCTGCTCATTTTGCACAGCAGTGAGGGTGATGTGTCTCCGTCCCACAGCCACAACACAGTTCTGACTTTTGTGCTGGACAGTTTTAATTAAAGTGTAGCTCTTTGAAACCCAGGAGCCTGTGGGTTTGCTGTTTTATTTATTTATTTTTTTAAAAAATTATTTATTTATTAATGTATTTTTGGAATGGCCTAAGTTCACCCTATAACAAAAATCACTTTATTTATTTATTTATTTATTTATTAGCAGGGGATTGTTTTCTTCTTATTTATTTATTTATTTATTTGCAGAATTTTACACATTTTGGGGGTAATTTCATAGTAATTTTCTTGCTGCTGAGGAGGAGAAAAAATATGTGCCTGTCATTGCTCCTTCCATCCATATTTACTATGACATGAAACTTATAACTTTTAATTACTAAAAAAAAAAATTTCCTTTATTTTTTGTTTCCTTCTTTTTTTAAATAATTCTCTCCTTTTCATTTTTTTTTGCTTATTTTCTAAATTTAAAAAAAAAAATGTATTTGCTTATTTATTATTTTTGTAATGTTTAGTTTTTACAGTTATTTGGGGTCATTTTGGGGTCATTTTCAGGTCATTTTGTACTAATTTGCTCATGAGCTTTTTGCCCATGTTTTTCAAGTGAATTTGCTCAGGTTTCAGGGCAATTACGAAGACATTGGTGTCTCAGGGCTGCACTGACTAATATCATTTAGCTGTCTCCTAGCTGCTGAACACTGACAGACACAGCAGCTTCTTCTTGTGCTGCGTTCACGTCTTGTGGGAGAAACGGCAGGTGCGAGAGCTTCCTGTTTCCGACAGCTATTCCCATATGTCATGAACGCAGCATTAGTCGAGGCCACCGAGGCCATCGTGTGACCAAAAGCACACAGTAAACACACAATGAAGCATGTATATAGCAGTCTGTAAGTTTATAGGGCTGACATCCAAAGAATGGCTGCCCTTATGCAGAGGAAATCTGCAACAATAGCCTTCTATACAGCGCTAGGAAAAGCACAGAGGTTGGCATTGTACGAGTCCTGCATCCATACTGCTGGCCTGCTGCAGCACTTCCTCCTGGGTGGAGCAACAGCAGGGAAGGTGAAGAGCTGTGCCTCGGCCTCATTCGTGTCTTTAATCTCTCTGAACGTCCACATCCTTGGCGTCAGCTGCAAGTGGTTTCAAGTAGAAATGATACCACTGATGAACTTTGGTTTTTGGTGATTTTTTTTTCAGATTTATTTTTGATCTACTTTACTTTTCATTATTTTTTCTTCTGTTTTTCCATCATCCTCCATTGCAGTTATTTGTTACGCTGGTGAAAGCCATGGAGCTGAGAGCCTGTTGTGTCGCCAACTTGAGAACCAAATCAAAACAGTGCAGCCTTTTATTTAAAGGGATATTTCAGATTCTTACCCATATAGTCTTACAGTATTTGCTGCTCCATGTGAGTGTAGTACATCCACCAAGCTTTGTCCATGGGCTTCTTCCCTGTCTTAAGAATTGGAGCTTCACCACAAGTGTGCTGCTGCAAAATGAATGAAGCAGAGCGGACAACAACAGCAGTTTGAGCGACAGCACAAAGCTGAAAAACGCATTGTGTCGCCGCTCAAAATCATGTGTGTTCTCTGGTCTATATCTGCTTCATTCATTTTGCAGCCGTGCACTCCTGGTGAAGCTTTCGTTCCTGCAACATAGAAGGATTTCATGGACCAAACTTGGTGGATGTATTACATTCGCATGGACCATCCAGTGCCACTCTATGAACAAGAATCTGAACTATTGCTTTAAAGAGGTTGTCAAATTAGAGGAGCAAGTTCATTAAGCACAGTGGTATCTTCCACTGGGGAAAACAGTGCAATGATGATGTAAAGTCAAGGACGCCTGCTGTAAATTTACTACTAAATATTTACACACTAATCTTTATGGTTCAACCTGAAAATCCTGGTTTCGACCCTGTGGAAACTCGGTCATCGGTTGAAACCCAGTCAAAACGATGGCACCAGAAGTCATGTGAGCATGGTGGCATCTCGTTAGCCCAGTTCCCTATCGAGTGGTGCTCTGTGGAAACAAGGCTAATGAAGTTCTGTGTATAGCTTAGAGCAGCCCTGACGTTCCCCTCTCCTCTCCTCTTGTCCTATTTCTCTGCGTGGTGTAGTAGTTTATCAAAGAGAGAAACCTGTGATTCAGCTGGAAGGGTTGGCCTTATGGGAGCTGTGTGAGTGTATATATAGGTGTGTAAGGGTGTGTATGTGTATGTGTGTGTGTGTGTGTTAAGATAATATTACCTCTGAAACAGCATAACAGATGCATTACCAGTACATTATCTATGTGCTCTGTGTGCATAACTATCTGTGTATGATAAGGCCAAACTTTATTGATCCATACGGAGAGATGGCTTTTGTAGCAATAAAATAGTAATGATGAGATACAGTAAAGACAAATAAATCATAAATATGACAGGAGAAGACGGCATGAGGAAGAATATATGAAGCTGAGGCTGAATTATTGTACCCAAGCAATAATTTCAACATGTCAAATGCACGTATATCAATGGAAAAATGGAAAGTGGAAATGAGAAAAAAGTATGGATGGCGGAATTTATTTACAATTTGCCCACAAGAAAACATTTTGCAGGTCATGTGGGGTTACTTAAGATGCCACAACATGCAAAATGCTTTTTCATCATTCCTCAACCACAGAACTGATGGTTGGCTGTGGAATGAAAACATTTACCCAGGGACTATTTCCTTGAGGAGGGACTGTATCAGTCCGCCCAGTTTCAAGTCAACAAAACACAACAGTGCTGCTGCCTTTAGGAAAACTAATGTGGACGACTTTATTCTGGTGATGGAATACTGGTGTGAAGAAAGTTTGAAGTCTCTGAAAGTTCATTTTTTTTCATAGTGGAATGAATGGAAACCAATGACTTGAGAAAAGGGAGGAAAAATTATATGGAAGTTCTTGTTTTGGAAAAAATGAGCATGAAAGTGAAGGATTTACATTTTGCAGCTATTACGATAAACATGTTGGATCTCTGGTGTGGCCTTGTAAGTTTGCAAATACCACCTGTCCTTCCAGATCTGTGCAATACACCCTCATGTTCCTCACTCATTCCCAACCACACTCACACACACACACACACACACACACACACACACACGGTGCTCTGCTGACCTGCATAGGTAATTGAACCAGGTGAATGTTCTATTTCAGATCCTCCGTGTTACATCTCAGCGACGGCTGATCTCCGGTGAGTTCACAACGCTGCCACTTAAATTCACACCACAAGTTTCACTTCAGAGAGAGGCGCTTTTTGACTGTCCCTCTGGCGTGCACGGGACAGCTCATGAACCTCTGGTCCATGACAAGGGCACCAAAGCCATCGCACAGCCTGAAAAAACATAAACCTCTTCTCTGAAATACGCAGGTCTGCCATGTGCAGCAAGCAAGCACACGTTTGTACGGAGGTAAACATTTTGGAGCTGGGTCATGATGCAGCTGCAGAGGATTTTATAGGTGAATATTGCTTACTCATGTTTAAGTGAGGCACTGCACGTGAAACTGGTGATTTATACTGCCAGTTTTGAGGTATAACATTTTGCTTCTAAATATGGTAGCTTTATTTATGTATTTATTCATTTAATTTAATTTTGACAATTTAATGTCATATTGCTATTTTTTCCTGGAAGATACTCCATGAAATAGAAATTCCAAATAGCTTCAGTTCAGTTCAACTCAAACTTTACTGAACTGAATTAAACAGAATTGAGCTTCATTGAACTGAACTGAACTGAATTAACTTGAACTGAATTGAATTGAATGGCTTTTCAATATTTGTTCTTATTTATTCTTATTTCTTGGAGTATTTTCTATTTTTTTTTTAATGCAAAAAA